>NC_052515.1:31611428-31650271 GCF_014356525.2 Nilaparvata lugens | reverse complement strand
TACAATATTGAAAGGAGACGAAGCTCAGCATATTGTATTACATAAGCGGGCTGGGAATGACAGCTTAACGCATGTCAAGTTACATGGGGAATATTACTATATGTAGAACACATAAGTAATAATAATAGAAGATAAAAGAAATTGAATGATTGATAGTATTTAAATAGTTATTATTTAGGAATAAAAAGTTAATCAGGAACAAAATTGAATGGGATGAAGACTACCAGTAAACACAGTGCCTCTGAGCGGGTAAGTACAAAAATGTGAATAATAGAATAAGACTTCCCTGAATAATTAATGATGTGTTGCCAAAGTGATAGGCCTACGGTGACTCAAATTCCGAGGATGAAACTTGACTCCTGTCAAGTACATTGTAGTTGCAGACAGCTGCTGGGCTAATAGAAGTTGAACGATGAAGATATCTTGATTATATCCTGATAAACGATGACCGATGCGGAAGAGAACTTGACTTGAATACGTTGAGATATTGAAAGTTGAGACTGTTCCAATATTAAATTGATAATGAGTATAACGACGAATGGGCACTTCACAAATTGAATGAGTTTCACTGGTTGAATGTTAATTGGAAAAAGTTCCACCATGAGTTAAGTAGAATAATGTTTGAGGTTATGTCCTAAAGTTGATGTAATTGCAGTGAATGAATATTTGAAAAAAATGAGATAAAATGTTCTTGATGAATGAAATCACTGGCATCAGTAGGAATTGAGATTGACAAAGTTCGACTAAATAACTGATGAGTAGCTAAGACTGAGTAGCTAAAAATGAGTAGCGGTTGACAATGAAAGGCAAACTGCACTTGCGCAAATTTCCTGAGTTGAAATGTTGAATAAGGTAAGCTGCACTTGCACAAGACTTCCCAAGTTGAAAAATGTATCTCCTATGAGCATACATGAAGAATGAATGTGACCACTAAAAAATGTGTACTGATGCTCAGTAAAATTGAAGTGGTAAATAATAAATCAAAAGTTCATATTGAGGATTGTTGAAAGCTCATGTGGAATTCATGTTGAAATTACTTACAGTTCATAATAATAATATGATGAATAATTGAAAAACGTTGTACGCAGAAGCATGGCGTGATTTGCAAAAAGGACGCTTAGTAGAAAAGTCCCGAAAGGTAAGTTAAATTCATAGAAAATATGGTTGAAAAACGTTCACTGATGAAAAATGCGTTGAATGGTTCTTGAATAAGCACACAAACTAGGACATAATGAATGATGAAAATGGATAAAGTTTTCCAAAGATGGACGCGTTAAAAAACTGAGATGTTACATCGTATGACTGTACAAAGAGAGTGAGTCTTCTTGCCAAAAACTGGTTGAAGAGACAGGAACTGCCCAAATAGCGGAAACATGACGTCCACGGCAGTCATGAGCACAAACTCAACGAATGAAGTGAAAATATAAAATCGATATTAAGCGAACTGAAGGTGTTGAGGTTGAAGTGACTGTTGAAGTATACCAAAGGAGGTTCAAAAACAATAAAAATACAATTCAAAATACTTATAGACGAATATTAAACTAGAAAACATTGAAAGAAGCAGACGACAACTAGCGCTACTATCGATCAAGCGATCAATGAAACCGTGACGTCAGAGATCGCATGACACGTGAGAAAATTGTCTGCGGACTGTAGCAGCGGTAGATTCAAATGCTACAAAAACAAGATGGACGACCATAAGACTGGCTAAAATATGAGACGAAATCTAACACCTATCAATAAATGAATAGGTAATCGATTTTTTGTCATAGTCATTCAATCTCAGCTGTTCTCCATGCATGAAATCAAGCCGGTAAACAGCTGTATGCAGAACAAATAAACATATGATTCTCATTACAGCATACTCTACTGTAATTAAACCATATGCTTTTTACAGTCGAGTATGTTTCCCAGCTCCGAAATTGGAACAGCAAAAAAGCTACAAAAGAAACATTTTCAGCGCTCCAGGTGGAAGTTTTGTCAACTCCCACAAAAATCCTGATTCGGAATTTGTGAACTAGGTTATGTTTATAGAATGCATGTAGTAACTCCAGCACAAGCAGGTAATGTTTTCTATTTCTCGATTATTCTTCTTTAGATTATTATGACAAAAAATTGTGTACGTTACTTGGACGTAAATGTCTTTTTCAGTGCTCGAATGAAATTTTAGTCTCGGCTAACGCTTCGACTAGAAACATCATTCTCGCCTGCAAAACGCCGCTTCCCGTCCATGTAACGTAAGATACTATTGGGTGAATAAATGAATAGGTAAATTGGGTATAGTTTGCCTCCGTAGCTTTGCCTCCCTAACTTTGAAACTTCATATCAGCAAGGTATGATACGCGGGGTGATATTCCTACTTAAAAAAAACATACGCTCCTGATTACCTAGATCCCTAGATGGAGGGAGCTCCCTGCAGATGTTCGATGTTTTTGATCGGGTAGTAGGCATACAGGAGAAGCAAGCTGAAAAAGGATTTTTTTTCAATTATTCAATTATAGATTTAACTATACCATAGTGATATATTACGTATATATCCACGTTATAATGGAAGTGAAGTAAGAAAGGAGATCAAAGTTGCCGATCCTCTGTCTTGTCAATGCCTTCTATGACGGTAGCTGATACAGTTTTATTGATGTCATATCAACTGTTCATTCTCGTTCAAAATAATAAGTTATATTTTAGCATCATATTTTTCAATAATTTCATAGTGAATTTTTATAACTTTTTGTGTAGTTGACAATTTTTGTGTATTTTTTGACAATTTCTTAGTCTTTTCCATTCAATAAGAATTTATATAAGTTAATTAAGATGAAATATTTTGTTGATTAGTTATTAATTCTACAACGTTGAAAGACGATCTGGCAACACAGTAAAGCAGGAAAGAGATAGCGCTATCCGCTTTGTTGAATGATAGACAAGGATAGCAATACCATTGCCAATCAAACACTGTCATTATAACGTGGACCTCACTATAGTTCAACTATATAGTGAATGAGTAACTCGAGAAGGGACTTCGGATAACCAATTAATTTGGAGTGAACTGAAATTGCACACATTCCGATTTGCTCACAAGCTGATTTGCACAGTCAATCCAAGTGTTTGCTAACAGCTTAACTATGTTCTCAGCATATACTTGCATTCTCAACTAGTGGGGCGTTTATTTGTGCAAATGCCCTGGATATGTAGATATACTAGATTCATCCATACTATATATATCCATTTATGTACAGATATGTTACTAGATGTGTTTGTTGGTACACGTGTTACTTTGATGGCGACCATTTCACACACGTGTTAAAGGTTTGTATTGAGAGATGTTCAGAAGATTGTTTCAATTATCGGAACAAAATATTTCAAATCAATATTTTAATTTCATTAATTGCAAATTAGTATATTCAAAACATATCACAACATCTTTATAATATGACATATCATTAAGAATATGAATAAATAAACATAATTATTACTCATAAGGTGCCTACAGATATACGCGCCGCGAACATGAGCAATTCACTTTTAATCAGCTGTTGCTAAGCTTTTTATATCTGTATCTTTCCGTTTCTGTAAAAATACAGATATAGTCAGCTGATTAAAAGTTAATTGCTAATGTTTTCGGCGCGTATATCTGTACGCACCTTTAGATATACTTTAATAAAATTAAAAAAATATATAAAATCTAGGCATCACCAGCAAAAAGAAAATCTTTGCCCGCTGGTAAGAGTTGCAAAACAGGAAAAGAAAAACATAATATTTCGAAATAAAGCATAAAGTTAAAGTTAAATTTAACTAATAATTATTACAAAATTTTATAACAGCAGAATCATAAAAAATCAAACAAATATTGTGCAGAGAAAAGTCTATAAAATGAAAATATAATAATTCAAATTAAATTCCTATATCTAAGGTAAAGAAATATTCCCTCTTAATCCACTTATTTATTCCACATTGAATGAAAAAGACTAAGAAATTGTCAAATTTCAAGATTTATTCTTCAGTTTTGAGTACCAAGAAGAAGGAATTTTGTTATCAATTCGGATCTTAATCTTTCTAAATTCAAAATTAATTATTGTTTCAAGTGTTTGTGTTTTGTTTCAATGTGGAAATTAGTGAAGAATTGGAAAGTCGCACATAACCTTTATTTGGACAATTTATTTCATGAAATTGGGATGAAAAAAAGTTTTGGACTGCAGTCTGTTTCTTTGTCCTTGAGTTGATTGTGAATGATAAATGAATAAATGAATAAATGTTCATTCAATTTCTGTTGAAGAAGGATGGAAATAAGAAGTTCAAAGTCTAGAATCTCACCGTTTCCAATTTTAATCACAGAATACTACAACATCATTACTAGATTATCATTCACTTAGTCTGAGAATTTCACTCACAAAGATAAATTTAGTGAGGTCCTAATGGAAGTGGAGAAAGATAGGGGGATCAACGTTGCCGATCCTCTGTCTTGTCAATGTCTTCTATAGACGGTAGCTGATACAGGTTTATTAATGTAATATCAACTGTTCATTTTCGTTTAAAATAATCAATTTATATTCCATCAAGCAAGAAATTATAGCCCATTTATCAATTAGTTCATGATAAGTTTCACAATTGAGATGAAATATTCTGTTAATTCTTTATCAATCCTACATTGTTAAAAGCGATCTCGCAACAGAGCAATGAGAGAAGGAGATAGCTCTATCCGCTTCCTTGAATGATAGACAAGGATAGCAATACCATTGCCAATCAAACACTGTCATTATAACGTGAACCTCACTATAGTTAAATAAATAAATAAATGTTCATTTCCCAAAAAAAACTAAAACTACAACATCAATTACAAAAATATTAGATAAATTACAATATTACATACAATAGTTAGTTACGAAAGATTCTTATAATGTGTTCTCTACTTGTTTAGTTTTTTCTGTGTGGAAATTGACCTACTCCACTATGGCGTACCATGTTCTAGAGTAGGTTTTGTTAGTTTTTTGTGTGTATTATCAATTAGTTAGTGCTTAGTAAGTCATTAGGTGGTTAGTTGTTATTTGAATTAATGTTTTCCATGTTCTGTCTTCCCTTGCTCATCAACCAATAGTGTACTATTGTTTTGAACTTTCTAGGAAGATTAATCTGTTTAAAGTTTGCAGGAAGTGGATTATATAATTTTGGTGCTAAATGATTGAAATGTCTCTGGTATAGTGCCTTCCTTGCAACACTGGTGATGAGAAGATTCCTGTATCTGGTGGTGTGGTTGTGGTTTCTGGTTTGGAATGTTGTTGGGTTCTTAATAGTATATTTCGAACCTAGAGCAGAAAATGAGATTTTTCCGGCTCAAAATCGGTTTTCAAGTCCGAGGCCGTAGGCCAAGGACTAGAAAAGATTGAGAGCAAGAAAAACATTTTTGCCCGTGGTGTGAACGATATTTTTCGCCACACTGCAGGTATTGCTGACAAAATAAATAATAAAGAATACTCGTTATTGTACCTATCTTGATTTTAGTGGTAGAAGATTTGCAGTCAGGATTTCAGATACTTTTAAAATTTCACTTGGAATATCACAGGCGTCGTCATCTCCAAGCAATTTTGAAAATTCGGAATGCGCTAATCAACAATAAATAATTGAATGAAAATGGCTGCGAAGCTAATGCTGAATTAGTTCGATTCGAAATTCGAACTGAAATAATGGCGACTTCAGATGAAGAAAGTTGACACTCGCCCGATCTAGCGGATGACTTATTAACTACGGACTTCCATGTTAGCGGCTGGAAAGAGTACTCTTACCGGCCCAGGCCGGAAAGAAACCTGTTTCTCACGTCAGACGAGAGTCGCCTGCAAACAAGGTCTTTCAGATCTACGTAGGGACTAGAAACCAGCTGCTTTCTGTGCAGTGTGGTGAAAAATGATTTAATAAAGATGATGATGATCATCATCATCATGACGCGCTGTTGAAACAGTTGATGGTAATGATAACTGTAATGATGATGATAATGATGACCACTGACTTGTATTGCTCTCATCTCTCCACATATGGCTGATGTCATTTCGCCGTCATTTCAAGTGTGCTACACAAGTGTCATGGCGGTAGCTGTTGAAGTGTTGCGGCAGGGGGAAAGGAGGTTCAAGGGGGTGCGAATGTACCCCATTTCAGCAACCTCCTACCTTCTTTAATAAGGGTTTGGTGGCCGAAAGTGGGTGCAAAACTGTTGTCAAGTGGACGCGGCATAACACTCTTATAATGCCAGCTGTTGAGTGAAGGGGAGGATTTTGAGTACCTAACCTATTTTTCTGCACCGCTATTTCAATGAACTGGAGAAAGAGAGATAGCGAGAGAGTTATAGAGAAAGAGGGACAGTGTGTGTGAGAGAGAGATAGAGAAGGAATTTCAATGAGCAGGAGAGAGATAGAGAGTGAGACAGAAAGAGAGAGAGTGATAGAGTGGGAGCTTCAATGAGCAGGAGAGAGATAGAGATTGATTGATTGATTGAGAGTGATTGATTGATTGATTGATTGAGAGTGAGACAGAAAGAGAGAGAGAGAGTGACAGAGAGAGTGTGAGGGAGATAGAGAGTGACAGTTTCAATGAACTGACAGTGAACAGTGAACTGAGTGAACAGTTTCAAAGAGAGACAAATCGATGGAGTGATAGAATGAGTATGTGTGAGAGAGAGAGAGAGTGATTGAGTGAGGGTTCCAATAAACAGGAGACAGAAACAGTCGGAGAGAGATTAGATTAGATTTCTTTATTATTATGTATGTTACAATATTTACTGGCTTATACACTTATTTACATTAAATGACGATAATGCTAGTTCTTCTTAGTACAAATAATTAATCAATGAGAATAGCGATTGAATTAGAATAACGATAATATAATAATGTGATGTAACTTCTAAATCGGCGGTTTTTCAACAAATAATTGTCATTTCTCTCAGAAGGATATAAAATATCCTTCCCATTAACACACGACCGGGTTTAGAGATTGATTTGATTGATTGAGAACTTTATTTATGTAGATTATAATATATACTGGCTTATACACTTATATACAATAGCTTACAATACAGCAAAATTATAGATGAATTTACATAATATAGACTAAGAAAATAATTATTGAACTGTAGAGAGAGAGAGAGTGCGAGAGTGAGGGTGATAGATACAGAGCGAGAGAGAGTTGAGAGAGTGACATCGGTGGGGGGAAACCCTTGTGAGGGGGTGAATAAGAGGGGAAATTCGGGGTGAACAGCCCTTGATTCTGTCACTCACTGGACATAGCGCACACCTCATTAACCTGTAATTTAGCATGCTGGTTGTGTCAGCATGTGAAAAGTGGTGATGTATCTTTTTTCCTGTATTAAACAGTTGTGTCAAAAATTGTGTGTATGGTACTTGTGTGTGTATGTGGTTGGCTCCCCTTATGTATTATATATACTCTCTGGAGTGCATATATAATTGTGTGACATAAAATATTATATACTTGCAATACAAGATGAATTTGGATTTGTAAATGTGACATTTGTCTAACGATAGACAAGGATAACAACACCAATTTTAAATCATATGCTGATTCTAGAACCTGAATGATCTATTATCTCTATCTATCCTGGCAACGGTGCGGGGTTGAAGAAGGATAGATCTATCTGCCTTCTCCAATGACAAACAAGGATAACAACACCTATTTTAGATCATATGCTGATTCCAGAACCTGAATGATCTATTATCTCTATCTATCCTGGCAACAGTGCGGCGTTGAAGGAGGATAGATCTATCTGCCTTGTCCAATGACAAACAAGGATAGCATACCAATTTTAGTCACATGCTAACTTCATGAATTGAATTCCACTGCAGGATAAAAGACTTCCAACCAATTTATTTTCAAACGCTTTAAAAATTGCAATGGTCTTTGAATGGTATAGTAGTAATATTTGGGAATCGTAATGATATCAGAAGACTCAAGTCTATAGCGCAGTAATAAAAAGGATCTTGAATCTTGAATCGCATTTTCTTATTCACTCAATAAAATTCAAGTACTTGAGACATTATTTATCCATTCTATTAGCTGCTACATACATCCACTTATATACTGCTATTTCTACTCTATTTGCCCTCTCTCTCATTCAGGCCTATCACAGTTCTTCCTTGTTAAAAAACAGTTCACTCCGAGTACTGTTTGAGAAATCAACTTTATTGAAATCAAATCAGTCATTTACCATACAATAAATATTATCCAGATAATGATTTGCATCAAAAATTTTCCTCTTCCTCAACGCCGATAATCGTAATTTATTAAACTTCTCGATATGCTTTAATGATTTATTTTCTACCTCACTATCGAGATTTGATGATTCGGTATGAGAATCTATATAGATATATTTATTTATTCGCCTGATAAATCACAATATGGATAATATAACCAATTATATATGGAGTAGAAGGGAACGGTGAAGAATAAGGTGAAGGAGATGAAAAAGGAGAAGTTGAGGGAGAGAAAGGAGTAAGAGGAGAACGATGATGGTGACGAAAAGGAAACGAATGAAGAGGAGGGGAGAAGGAGAAGGTGAAGAAGGATGATGAGTTAGAGGAGTGGGAAGAGGTGAAGGTGAGGTTGCAGCGGGAAGAGGTGGAGGAGAATGAGAAGGAGAAGGTGGAAGAGGATTGATTGATTGAGTACTTTATTTATGTAGATTACAATATATACTGGCTTATACACTTATATACAATAGCTTACAATACAGCAAAATTATGGATGAATTTACATAATATAGACTGAGAAAATAATCTTTGAACTGTGTATGATATGAAAATAGTTATTTGTATATTTAGAGTGGAAAGTACGACTTTTCTCCCTGTGGGAAAAAGTTTGAAGCCCGAGGCGAAGCCGAGGGCAACAATTTTCCTGAGGGAGAAAAAGTATTTTTCGCTCGGATGTACACAACATTTTTCCTCCATCTACATTTTTTGATAGAAACTGCAAATAAAATCATTTTAATAACTTGCGTATTGGTGCGATGTTTCCTAGCAACATAACCTAAAATCTCAAACCTAAAAACCGGTCGGCTGATTGGCACTGCCGATTGCGCTATCTATCGGCTAAAGTTGTATCAGCTGTATCAGTTGTATCAATTATATCAGCTGAGTGGCTACCAAAAATGGCTGACTCCAGATAACGCGTTTCAGATTTGAATTTCAGATCAAAAATATTTGTTGGCTTGTATTTTGAATAGAATAAAATATTTTTAAAATTGTATAAATTTTTATCGTTTACTAATATTAAGAATATAATATCATACAAAAATATATTTTATGAGTTGATCAAATTTCTTGTTGTGGTATTGAATTCAGTTGACTCAATGACATACACCTCTATTATGCTTTCTCATCTGAGCTTAGACCTTCTATCCTATTACAATGTAAGTTTTAAATTAGAGATGCTCCCATGTTATTTAAATGGAGTCACATTTCCTCCCCAGGGAGTTTTTCTGTTTTTTACTACCGAGAGTGAAAAAGTGACACTTTAGTATTATGTTTCAGGGAGTGAAGTAAGTAATTTAGACAGTAGGTGGAGGAAAAAGCGATTTGTGATAACTGTAAATAATATTGTTATGCGTCTACATAAATTGGCAAAATATAGACCAAGAAAATTATTATTTAACTGTACCTATATGATATGAAAAAAACAATTTGTAATAACTATAGATAATTATATTGTTATGCATCTACATAAATTGGCGGAGCTTTGGACATATCAATGTTCATTCTTCGGAAAGAATATTAAAAATATACCCACTAACTCTCTACCAGAGGAGGAGGAGGAGGTGGTGAAGAAGAAGGTGAAGGAGATGAAAAAGGAGAAGTTGAGGGAGAGAAAGGAGTAAGAGGAGAACGATGATGGTGACGAAAAGGAAACGAATGAAGAGGAGGGGAGAAGGAGAAGGTGAAGAAGGATGATGAGTTAGAGGAGTGGGAAGAGGTGAAGGTGAGGTTGCAGCGGGAAGAGGTGGAGGAGAATGAGAAGGAGAAGGTGGAAGAGGATTGATTGATTGAGTACTTTATTTATGTAGATTACAATATATACTGGCTTATACACTTATATACAATAGCTTACAATACAGCAAAATTATGGATGAATTTACATAATATAGACTGAGAAAATAATCTTTGAACTGTGTATGATATGAAAATAGTTATTTGTATATTTAGAGTGGAAAGTACGACTTTTTCTCCCTGTGGGAAAAAGTTTGAAGCCCGAGGCGAAGCCGAGGGCAACAATTTTCCTGAGGGAGAAAAAGTATTTTTCGCTCGTGATGTACACAACATTTTTCCTCCATCTACATTTTTTGATAGAAACTGCAAATAAAATCATTTTAATAACTTACGTATTGGTGCGATGTTTCCTAACAACATAACCTAAAATCTTAAACCTAAAAACCGGTCGGCTGATTGGCACTGCCGATTGCGCTATCTATCGGCTAAAGTTGTATCAGCTGTATCAGTTGTATCAATTATATCAGCTGAGTGGCTACCAAAATGGCTGACTCCAGATAACGCGTTTCAGATTTGAATTTCAGATCAAAAATATTTGTTGGCTTGTATTTTGAATAGAATAAAATATTTTTAAAATTGTATAAATTTTTATCGTTTACTAATATTAAGAATATAATATCATACAAACATATATTTTATGAGTTGATCAAATTTCTTGTTGTGGTATTGAATTCAGTTGACTCAATGACATACACCTCTATTATGCTTTCTCATCTGAGCTTAGACCTTCTATCCTATTACAATGTAAGTTTTAAATTAGAGATGCTTCCCATGTTATTTAAATGGAGTCACATTTCCTCCCTAGGGAGTTTTTCTGTTTTTTACTACCGAGAGCGAAAAAGTGACACTTTAGTATTATGTTTCAGGGAGTAAAGTAAGTACTTTAGACAGTAGGTGGAGGAAAAAGCGATTTGTGATAACTGTAAATAATATTGTTATGCGTCTACATAAATTGGCAAAATATAGACCAAGAAAATTATTATTGAACTGTACCTATATGATATGAAAAAACAATTTGTAATAACTATAGATAATTAATTATATTGTTATGCATCTACATAAATTGGCGGAGCTTTGGACATATCAATGTTCATTCTTCGGAAAGAATATTAAAAAATATACCCACTAACTCTCTACCAGAGGAGGAGGAGGAGGTGGTGAAGAAGAAGTAGAAGGAGAAGAAGTAGTGAGAAAAAAAGAAGGAAAGGAGGAGAAGAAGAGTAAGATGGAGGGACCTGTAGATGGATTGGAGAAGCGGGAGTAGAAGGAGAAGAAGATGAAGGAGAGAGAGAAGTGTGACGAGGAGGATGAGTGAGAGATGGGATAAGAGAAGGAAGGAGGGAAGGTGGAGGAGTAGTTGGGTAAGGGCCATCCTATTAGGTTTAATGGTTGCAATTGGTGAAGGCAAGCACCAGGCATCAGCAATGACTACTCACTGCTGACTGCTATCGGTTTTTCAATTTGCCATGAACATCTGAGAGAAGAAGAAGACGAAGAAGAAGGAGACAGAAGTAGAAAACGAAAGAGACAGAAGAAGAAGACAGTAGATCAAGAGATGAAAACCAAGGAAAGGCACAATAAGAAGATGAATAAGAAAAATCTGGTGTGGCGCACTCACACAACTTTCCTTGCCGTTATGAAAATTGATCACCTGACGCTAGTGTAAGCGCGCATCTCAAGTCAAAGATCTGAGCCAGCTGGTGACAGTTCAATAACGCTGGATGCACACGAGATCTGCTATCTTATCATAGTGAATGATTTAATAGAATCAACAGTTTCCAAAAGTTTGCAATTGAATAATTACATTTTCTCAAATTTCAAGCTTATTTTCATTTTAAGGTGAAAATGTTACTGAACATTAATTGAAGAGATTTCCATGCTCAATTTTTTTCCACTCGAAATTTTTCGTTTAAATTGTATCTGAAGCCTGATAATTAGGAATCCAAAATCAAACTTTGCATAGATGGGGCGGAACTCCTGGAATTTTTACAGATATGGGACTTGTGGCAGTTGATAGAGCTTATCGATGACAATTTCAGGTATAACTTTAATCAAAATCGTTGAAGCCGTTTTTCGAGAAAATCGCGAAAACCCCTGTTTTTGACAACATTTTCGCCATTTTAGCCGCCATCTTGAATTGCATTTGATCGAAATTGTTCATGTCGGATCCTTTTATTGTAAGGACCTTAAGTTCCAAATTTCAAGTAATTTCGTTAATTGGGAGATGAGATATCGTGTACACAGACGCACATACACTCATAAGCTGCGTACACATATACGCTCTCCCAACCCGTACCGAGCACGCTCCTCCCTCGTACCGCCCTCGTACCGCCCTTGTTCCTCCATCGAACTACAGTCGCGCCGCCCACGCACCCATCATGAACGTTACGGAAGATGTTAGATCTTCTCGCGTTCCCCGGTCGAACCATTGTTGCTCCCCGGTCGATCATCAATCGCTCTGCTGGAGTGACGTTCGGTTGCGGAGCAGAGCGACAGTCTGTACGCACCTACACACACACACACACACATACAGACTAACACCCAAAATCCACTTTTTGGACTCAGGGGACCTTGAAACGTATAGAAAACATGAAATAAGGGTACCTTAAATTTTTTTTGGAAAGCAATACTTTCCTTACCTATGGTAATAGGGCAAGGAAAGTAATGAAAGGTATAGAAAATATCAAATTAGGGTACCTTAAATTTTTTGGAAAGCAATACTTTCCTTACCCTATAGTAATAGGGCAAGGATAGTAAGAAAGAGGAGGAAGGTAGAAGAATTAGAAAACGAAAGAGACAGAAGAAGAAGACAGTAGATCAAGAGATGAAGACCAAGGAAAGGCACAATAAGAAGGTGAATAAGAAAAAGAATAAAATATGTCCATTCTTGTTCAAAACAATCAATATTATATTCTACTAGTCAAGGAAATATATGTACCTATCATTTGATAATAATTGAAATTGAATAATTATGTTGATTAATCTACGTTTCTACATTCCCCAGAAACGTCTGGCAACTTTGGGAAGCTGGAAAAAGATAGCGCTATCTGCTATGTCGAATGATAGACAAGGATAGCAACACCAATATCAATCAAATACTGCCATTAGAACGTGGACCTTACTATAAGAGGGGGGAATCAATAGATAAATACTGAATGACTAAATGAATGACCGAATGAATGAATGAATGTATAAGAATGTATAGTATAATGTACACTATAGAAAATTATTATTTAACGAAAATCCTAAATAAATGCTGTTAATCACCCCGAAGACTTCTGCTACTGCAGACATTGACAACAGGGTTAACAGCTAGATGGAAATTCGATGAGAACAACTATGTAGTTATAGTTACATGTATAGTTACATGTATATAGTAGTTCTCATCGAATTTCCATCTAGCTGTTAACCCTGTTGTCAATGTCTGCAGTAGCAGAAGTCTTCGGGGTGATTTACAGCATTCATTTAGGATTTTCGTTGAATAATATTATATATTAATCAGCATTCGAATAAATGCATTCTCTATTTAATTCCATCTGTACACTATAGAATGTTGTATGAGACACTTACATTATAACTTTGTTCTAAATATTAGAAGAAAGAAACATTCTTCCCTGTATCATTCACAGGTCTCACTCCCTTCTCCAATTCCTCACTACCCCAATTCCAGGGATACTTCTCCCTTCATAATCCCTTGGAGAACAAAACCCCAACCTGACATCCTGCCCTACTCTTGCACCCCTAAGGGATTCTCCCTTCCATTGTTCCCTACTTTCAGGTCCTTCCCCAATATTCACCCACATTTGCAAGGTGGTGTGCGGTTAGCAACTGTGTTGAAGATCAATATTGCACAGTATTTGATCTCGTTTTGCTGTGGTATGCATTTCCTAGTATGAATTGTGATGTATTGAATTCAAAAGGTGCGTACAGACTTTCTCTCTGCTCCGCAACCGAATGTCACTCGAGCAGATCGATTGATGATCGACCGGGGAGCAAGAGTGGAACGCGAGAAGAGCTAACATCTCCCGTAACGTTCATGATCGGAGCGATCGCGGAGCGAGTGCGGAGCGAGTGCGAAGCGAGTGCGAAGCGAGTGCGGAGCGTGCGTGGAGCGAGGGCGGAGCCTGTTGGAGGCGCGTATATCTGTACGCACCTTAATACATCATGCTCAGAACGAGCAATTCGATAACTCGTTATCCCAGTAATAGGCCTCTATAATATTTGGACTGTCATAATATAATTATAGTGAGGTCCACGTTATAATGGCAGTGTTAAATTATTGCTATCCTTATCTATCATTCAACAAAGCGGATAGCGCTTTCTCTCTCTCGCTCCACTCTGTTGTCAGATCGTCTTTTAATAATTTAGAATCAATAATTAATTAATAATTAACAAAATATTTCATCTTAATTATGAATATTCATTATGAAATTTTTGAAAAATATAATTTCTTGCCAAATAAAATATGATCTATTATTATAAAAGAGAATGAACAGCTAATATTACATCAATAAACCTGTATCAGCTACCGTCTATAGAAGGCATTGACAAGACAGAGGATCTGCAACGTAGCTCTCCTATCTTTCTACACTGCCATTATAACGTGGACCTCACTATAGTATAACATCGCAGTAACCTGGATTTCAATTCTTTGACTGATACAGAAATGTTTTTTAAATATTATGTTATTGGAGCATATTATGTGGTGAGGGGGGGGGGGTTGTCCCCTCACACAATACTTACATTGTATTCTATTGTATGGATTATTGTGCTATATTGAATTCTCATAAGCGTCATAAGCCTGTTAGTAGGCCCATATGCATTTTTTGGACTTTATTATTTATCCTTTATTGATTCATACAATAGATCAATCATCAAAATGATAGGGAGAGGAGAAAAAAGATAACCTTGTGCTATCCCTCTCCCAAATTTAGATAAGGCTACACATAGTCCGAAATAGGTTAAGTCTTGTTGTTGTTCACTTCATAAAATTCTCAGCCCTTGATTATTTTCACAAAGTACATTTTCTAAATCTAGATGCTTCAAAACCAGACATAGAAGAAATATTTCACATTATTATCACTATGGCTATCGAATGAAATAAAATTGGAACAGATTTGAGCTCAAGCCCTGTGGTATTATTGTGTGAATAGTGTTATGTTATGTTTAATAATTGAATGAATAAAATGAATGAACAGAATAAAATATATTCAATATGCAACATTGACATTTGAATTTTTATTTTTCAAAGTTGTGGTTTGTTCGAAATTATAGCAGAATTGCTATTTTGTAATATTCCAAAGTAATACTTCATTCAAATATTCACTAATATTTTCAAGTCTATCAACTAGGCTTATGTTTACCTAGACTGTACGATCAACTAGGCTTATACAAATATCAGGAGAAAAAAGGGAAAATTAATAGTGAACGAAAGTAGCTGGAATGTTTTTCTGGTGGGAAAAAACAGAAAACATGGGATTAAGTTTTCCAGAGAGGGGTGTGAGCGGAAAAGCTGGAAAAGCTAGGCTGTTGTCTCCCCAGGGAATTGGGAATGAAAATACATCGATATTAGGGGCACACATATATTTCCACGGGGTACCTGTATGTTTCCACTAATACATATATTTTTCACTGGGAACACAACATTATATTAAAACAGAATAGTACATATATGTCTTATACATATATATGTGATCTATAGAACACATATATGTTTCCTATAGATTACAGATACATCGATTAGATAACGATATATACTTCTATACCGAGTTAAACCACACATGTTTCAACGGAACAGATATACATATATATTATGAAAAATACATAGATATAAAAATTAGTATTTCAAGAGTTAGAACAGCTCATACTCTCTCACAGAAAGCACATCTAATAAATTTGTTTTTATAATACAAGTATGTTTCTTCGGACCCTTTTAAGAATTATTTCTTCATAAATGTGAATGTTCTCTTTTTTGAGTGATAATAATGTAGAATCTCTTTTCTATTTTTGTTCTGAAGCATCTAAATTTGAAAATCTTCTTGTGAAAATATTTGAGGACTGAGAATTTTGTGATGAAGAACTACAAGACTTAACTTATTTCGGAATATGTGTTATCTATATTAGGGAGAGGAAAAGGCACAAGGCACAAGGTTAACTTACTTTTTCTCTCCCATCATTTTGATGATGTACTTATTGTATGATTGATTGAATTGCTGCAGAATACTCAGTATATCAAATGACAAACTTACTCAATATAGTAATTTTTAAGTGGGTGACTGAAATAATTTCAAGTGGTGCTTTTATTTTATTTTATTCACCCACTTGAAAATGACATTAATATGTCGAGACATGTCCTGAGTGATTAAATACAGTTTTTGAAAGAGGGTACAAAACTTTGGATTTCATAATTTTCATATAAATACAAGTAGACATCATGAGAATAGCTGATAGAATTTTATAGTTTTGAGAGTACATATAATATATATAATTATTTAAAATATTGTGTTTAGAAGTGTGTATATTCTAGGCAATTCAATTTCTTATCTGTTAATAACATCAAAGTACCCTTCTTGAGAATGTTTTATATGGAATAACCATAAATTTTTAACCCTACAGAGACACACTTACTTTATGCTAACACAGTAGACACACTGGGGTGTTGAACACCCCAATTTAATTTTGCATGTTCTTTGAAAATATGGGGAAACAAGTATTCAGCCCATACTCCATCATTTGTTAATCATTTTTGTTCCAAGTGCATACAGAAATCGAAAGTGAAGCCTGCTTCTCGATATTTATACTAATTTTAGAAGTACGTATGTTCCGCCTGAGTGTTGGAGCTCCTAATCTGGTTTGAAGGAATGGCTTGATCATTGTCAATGACAATTCATCAAAAACTCACGTCTCTTCATTTTATTGTTTTGAACCTCAAGTTGTAGATAATCATAGCATTTATTCCAATCTGATCCATCATCCCATACCACATTCGTAGTGGTCAATACAAGTAAATCTTTGTGAAAAAGTATTTAATAAAAGACCTACGTAAAAGACACTCTGGGGTGTTAGACACCCAAACGAAGAACAAGATGAGCTGGTGACCTTGTAGAATGCTATTAACTGACTGGAAGTGGTGGAGAGCAGTTGACAATGCTTCAAACCTAATTTTAGACTGGGCAAAATTTTCCATCTGCTGATATTGTCTACTGCAGAACAGAAAAAAAATCCCCGTGGTGTGAAACACCCCATGTGTCTCTTTAGGGTTGATACTAAATTTTAAAACTTGGAAATGATGTAAACATGGAAATTGGTTGTTTTAGTTTGTGTTTCTTATCTGTTATTTTTATATTGGAAATTTCTCAAAAAAGGTTCTATGATGATATCTAAAATATTTCAAATCAATATTTAGTTTATAGTTTCGAGTGAAAGGAATTTCGTTATCAATTCGGATCTCACTCTTTCTAAATTCAGATAAATTGTATCAAGTGTTTGTGTTTTGTTTCAATGTGGAAATTAGTGACAAACTAGAATGTCGCACATAACCTTTATTTGAACAATTTATTTTATGAAATTCATTCATTTACATACAATATGGGATGTAAAGAAGTTTCGTGCTGTAGTCTGTTTCTTTGTCCTTAGTTGATTGTAAATGATCATAAATAAATATTTTACAATAATAAGACTTTATGAATAGGTCTACATCCTAGGATAGATATCAGTAAGATGCATAGGATATCACAGTATACAGATATAGAATCATGGGGAATCCATATATTCGGTAAAATACATAGATATATCGCAAAATTTAGGTGCTGAAAACATGTAGTTCCCCAAAAATACATAGATATACTGGAGGGTGTAGGGACACATCTGTCAGACCCCCATAGAAGCCAGGCTTGTAAACAAACATGAAATAGAGAGGCCTGATTCTTCTTTCATTCCTATTATTTTCGCTGTTTTTGTCTCCACCCCCAAACCCCCCCATTTGTGCGAAAAAAGTTGTTTATTTGATAGCCTGCTACTGCGAAAACATGTTTTATATTTCAGATTAGTGATCATTGTAAGAGATGATGAGGTTTTCCTTCTACGAAAAGTTATCTGATATGGCCCCTATGAATAAAACCAGAGCAAATGCTCATGAGCAAAAGCATGGAGCATAAGGTTTTGCTCATGAGCCAAAGGTAGAAGCAAAAGCATTTGCTCATTTTATGAATAAGCTTTACCTTTTTACTCTTACCTTATTCTCCTGAATCTTGAGCAAATGCTCACGTATTATTTTTTAGAGATTTTTCATCAGCTGATTTGCTTGTGTAGCCTTAGTTTTTTTTATAGCTCACGGAAGCGCTAAATATGCAAATAGGGTGCACGCTTGTGTTTGCGGTCGTCTGCTCTGTTTTCTATTTATGAATAGAGTTTTAGGTTAGTTGAGTTTAGAATTTAGAAATAATATCAATAGCCTTCTTATAATCGTCAACACTTTCATCTTCTTAAATAGCGGTACCTATTTCCTATTTTGTGATGGCTATCTTTATAACAGGTCTTTAAACATCTTTTGTATTTATTATTTTGTAGGCATAATGGTGATATGTATCATGGTTGAATCTAAAAAGAGTTTTATAGCTGTTCTCAACTATTGGTTGTGATCGTATCTGGTATAGTTTACCTCTTCCTCATACGAATTAGTTGAGCCATTTTACTATGAGCAAAAGGTGATAAGCTGCTCTAGACTAGACTCACCTTTTTTGAAGCATTTGCTTCAAAAGTTGAGCAATTGCTCTAGTTTATTCATACAATTTTGAGCAAAAGCTTTTACTTTTGAGCAAATGCTCAAACTATTCTTTTGATGAGCATGAGCAAAAGGTTTTGCTCACGTTTATTCATAGAAAATGAAGCAAATGCTCCATATTTTAGAAGTATAAGCAAATGCTCAACTTTATTCATATGGCCCATTGACTATATCAATATCGTTGATACTACAATATCAAGTAGTTTATATACAGGGACCGGCATATTAAATCAATCTGACGATTTTGTGGTAATTCTTATGTTGGCACCACTGTCATTGAAAAGGCGGGAATGTTGTACATCGACAGGTCTATTCTTGCCATTTCAGTAGCCAGTATGTCGTGGTCGAGTGAACATCAACCGATTGTGATTGAAGCTCATTTTATTTATTTATTTATTCCATTGACAATCACAAATCATAATTATAATAAATATAATATGATTGGGACAAGACAACAGGCATAGCCCAAAGCTGTCTTCTCCCAAATTTTACAAATAAAAGTTTCAAAAAAAATGAGGTTAAGATTTCACTTTCACTTCAAAAAGTCCAATTTTCACTTCAAAACTAATGACTAAACTAGAAAATTTTGAATTTTGATATTTAAAAACTGATTGAAACACAAATATTTAAATATTTAATTTAAATCTACACGCACCTGTTCCCAGTAGGAATATACGATCTTGTTGTGGGTAAAGAATTTCAGGAACACGTTGTCCGCTTTGAAAACGAAACCAACAGGACGAAAACGAACCGTGAGAACGCCTGAAAAACGCCTGAGTAGCTGTTACACGGTCTCCACGACGTTCAGCAGCGAAACATGCTGTTGCGCTAGCCATTTCTGATCGGAGTGTACGACGAATTCTTCATTCCGACCTAAAATTTCATCCGCAACAACTTAATTCAAATTATTGGGCACATTGCAAAGCCGCTTGCGAGATCATTCTCGAAAATTTCCACCAGGATGCCGTTATTCTTTCAAGTGACGAGGAACATTTTCATTTTTCGGGATTTGTGAATGAAGATAATTACCGCTATTGAGTAGCTAATAATCCACAGAACTGAAAGGGGTCATTCAACGAGAAATTGAAGCAATTCCACAGTGATGATTGAGCGAGCAATGGCAAATTTTAGAATTAGGTTGAGTGAGTGTGTGAAGAGTAAAGGAAATCATTTGGATGACATAATTATTCACAATAAAAAACTTAGTAAGTAGTGAGTAATATATGTAATTCACTATTATTGCAAAATTTGATCTTTAATTTGATATATATTATAAATAATGATTTAATGTACGAAACCACAATTTAAATAGCATCCCTCAAAAATCGTCAAGTTCTTTATACCGGGCCCTGTAGTTCAGGTGAGACTAGTTTTTACTTTCCTTGTCCTATTACCATGGGTAAGGACAGTATTGCTTTCCAAAAAATTAGGTACCCAATTTCTAAATTTTTCATCCTATTAATACATCACACATAAGCCTATTTTTTTGAGACACAATACCATGGTTACATTGTGCATGTAACCCTACCAAACACATATGACCCAGAAATGTGATAATATCCTATTTCCATACACGATAGATGAAAACAACATACGTTTTATAATACCATACATATAATAATACGCATAGACAATATGATAATTATGTAAAATCCAAAATTAACATAATATCTAGTATCTGTTGAATAAAATAGGCTACATTCGTGTTTTATCTTGCTTATAATATCCCACTGGCAGTAAATGAACAAAATATGAGTTTCTAACCCTATCATACTTGAAAATCCTCCCCAAACTGAACCCAAATACACCCTCAGACCCCTTGAGCCCCCCTTACAACTGAAAATCCCCAAAACTGGACCTGCATACACTAACAGCGAATAAATATAAATATTCATTGCTGATAAATTACAAACGTGTATTATGATGCAATAAGCCGTCTAATCGGGATTTACAACGATAATTAAATGATAGTCCTGTTTCATCTCTCCTTGTTTTTCTTTTACTCTCTCTCACACACAATACACGCTCTACCTCTCTTGATCATCTCATCTTCTGAACTGATCATTTTCTATCATACTCTCTCTCTCTCTCGCTCTTAGACTCTATTACACTTTCTTTCTCTCATGAATCCTCTTTCAATCACTCATATTCTCTCAATAACTCTCTCTCTCTCTCTCTCTCTCTCTCTGTTCTTGTTCTTCCTCTATTTTACACACTCTCTCATCCTTCCTCCCTCAAGCTCTCTCTTGTACTCTCTCTCTATTCCTCACTCTATCAACCTCTCTCATTTACCTCTTCTCATTTTAAAAACTCTCTCACTCTATCTCTCTCTCTTTTCGCCTCTTCCTCACACACACACACACACACACACTCACTCACTCTCTCTCTGTTTCTTGAACACTTGCACACTTCAACTTTCACTCTCCCATCTACTCTCTATTCAACTATCACTCTCTCTTTTCTCTATAACCGTCTCTCACTCACCTCTTCTGCCTCGTTCTATCTCTTTCTCTCTCTCCTCTCAATTTAATCTTTATCCTCATTGAATTATTTTTTATACTTTGTAAAACTCGTTAAATATTCAGCATTACCGTCACTTAATGTAAATTAGTGTTATAGCCAGTAAATATTGTAACATACATAAATAAGAAATCTAATCTGATCTGATCACACCTTCTCTCATTTCACTATCTCTCTCTCACACAGTCTCTCCCTCACTATCAGTCTCCCACTCTTTCTCTCTCGCTATCGTTCTTGCTTTCTTTGTTTCTTTGTTCATCTCTTTCTCACAATATTTTTCTATCTCTCTAATTCTCACTCTCTCTTAGTAGTGTTTTCTCACTCTCGAGAGCTAGTGGGGAGATATTTTGAATATTCTTTCCGAAGAATGGACATGATATGTCAAGGCTCCGCCAATTTATGTAGATGCATAACAATATATTATCTATAGTTATTATATTACAAATACTTTTTCATATCATATACAGTTCAATAATTATTTTCTTAGTCCATATGATGTAAATTCATCTATAATTTTGCTGTACTGAAGCTATTGTATATAAGTGATAGGCCAGTATATATTGTAATCTACATAAATAAAGTACTCAATCAATAAATCTCTCTCGCTATGGCTCTTGCTTTCTTTGTTTCTTTGTTCATCTCTTTCTCACAATATTTTTCTATCTTCCAATTCTCACTCTCACTCTCTCTCACCCTCTCTCACTCTCTCTATTTCTAACTCAGTCACTCTCTCACTTTTTCTCTCACTCACTCGTATAGAAGCTGCTAGGGATTTCCCAGGAGAGATTATACCGTACTGTGGCAGACTAATAATTGAACTTTAGCATATTTCCATAAATTCGGCCTACAGCGTACATTGTCATAAGCCATGCCATCATGCATCTACTCAGCCACTATGTATGCGGATTTGCTTTATTATTTGTATTAGCTCTCGTAGCTCTCATATTTATAGAGAAATCGACAAAAATATTGGATACCAGACCTGAGCCGGCCAGGTCATTATTATTTATTGTATTGATATAATAAATTATTATTACAAATTATTTTATGGACTAGATATCAATTAGAGTTAATGAGAGTTGTGCGTTAACAAGGGTGGTACATAGATAGGTGTGTTAAAACTGCATGACAAGTACAAAAACTCTGCAAAAACTTTTTTCTTCTCTTCCTTTTCTTCTCCTTCTTCTTCTTCCTCTTTTTCTTCTTCTACTTCCCCTTGTCCTAAAGCTTCATCTATTCCTATTCTGTGGTATAGTTTTCAATAAACTATGGATAATGAATAAATAAATGTTTATTTCCCCATAAAAAACTAAACAATCACAACATCAATTACACAAAATATTAGATATATTACATACAATAATTAGTTACAAAAAATTCTTATAATGTGTCCTCCACTTGTTTAGTTTTTTACTTTCCTTGCCCTATTACCATAGTAAGGAAAGTATTGCTTTCCAAAAAAAATTAAGGCACCCTAATTTCAAGTTTATACGTTTAAAGGTCCCCTGAGTCCAAAAACATGATTTTTGGGTGTTGGTCTGTGTGTGTGTGTATGTGTGTGTGTGTGTATGTGTGTGTGTATGTGTGTATGGTCTGTGAACACGATAACTCCATTCCTAATTACCGATTGACTTGAAATTTCAAACTAAAATACCATAAGGATCCGACAATAAGGAATTCAATAAAATTCAATTCAAGATGGCGGAAAAAATGGCGGATAATTACTAAAAACCATGTTTTTGACGTTTTTCTCGAAAACGGCTCTAACGATTTTCTTCAAATTTATACCATGGATAGCTATTCATATGCCCTATCAACTGACATGAGTCACATTTCTGGGAAAATTGCAGGAGCTCCGTAATATTCTTGAGAAAAATGGCAGATAATTACTGAAAAACAAAGTTTTATACAATTTTCTCAAATATAACTTGACCGATTTTTTTCAAATTCATACCCTGTATATTTATCTATCAGCTCTATCAACTGGCATGAGTCTCCTTCCTGGGAAACCAATAGGGGGTTCACCCCATCCTTGAGAAATGGACTTAGTAACCTCCGTCTCGTGCATGAGGTAGGTAGGTAGCACAGTTTATAAAAAGAACACATAGTCGAGATATTTCATCTGTAGACCAGCTGTTTTTTACGACTTTAAAAAAAGACGACTAAAGAATATCATCGAATTTCACACAAAGAAAAAGTTTTCTGAAAACAATTATATATACACATATACAGAAGTCTGATTGTAGTTTCAAATATGAGCAAGGAAAGTTGTGTGAGTGTACCACACCATATTTTTATTCTGTGTGGAAATTGACCTACTCCACTATGGCGTACCATGTTCTAGAGTAGGTTTTGCTAGTTTTTTTGTGCGTATCATTATTAGTTAGTGTTTGGTAAGTCATTAGGTGGTTAGTTGTTATTTGAAATAGACTAATCTTTTCTATGTTCTGTCTTCCTTTGCTCATCTACCAATTGTGTACTATTGTTTTGAACTTTCCTGGATGATTGATCTGTTTAAAGTTTGCAGGAAGTAGATTATATAATTTTGGTGCTAAATGATTGAAATGTCTCTGGTGTAGTGCCTTCCTTACAACACTGGTGATGAGAAGATTTTCCTGTATGTGGTGTTGTGGTTGTGGTTTCTGGTTTGAAATGTTGTTGGGTTCTTGTGTAATCTGCATAGTATCTCCTTGGAGTAAAGCTGTCTTGGATCCATCACGTCAAACTCATTGAATAGCTGGTCTGATGAATAGCGTGGAGGCTTCTGGTTGATGACCCTCATGATCAGCTTCTCTACCCTAGGAGCGATTGTTGAATCATTCTAACATCCTATACATTATAGTCTAAACTGAATTATGGAATAAGTTGTTGGGGCTCTACTTACATTACCCACTTGAGACCACTTATAACCTTACAAAAATCTATTGTCAGAGCTGTTAAAAAATCAGGAAGATATGAACATGCCTTTCCCCTTTTTCAAGATATAAAATGCTTGCCTCTAAGATACATATATGTTTTCAAAGTTTTATACCTATTCTTTGTAATGTCTGGAAACAGTGGTCAGGCACTTTTCAGGGAGAGAACAAAAAATTATCAAACTAGGAGAGTCACTTCTGATCTGCTAAGGCTTCCCAGGTCATATATCACTTGTTTCCAGAAATCGTTTGTATTTCTAGGTCCGAAATTTTTCAATAATTTACCTTTTGAGGCAAAGAGGATTGATAATAGGAAAATGTTCAAATATTACATTCTTAAATGGCTTAGAAATATCTTGCCTGATTGTTTAGAACACATGTTTTTTATTCTTTCTTAGTTTTCGACATAATAATTATTATAGTTGTTGAAAATCATATCAAGAAGAATCAAGCCCAAACTGGAAATGTATGAGAGGTGAGTGAATGTGTGAGTGTGTGTTTTCATTTTTTTCTTGCCCAAAAAAAATTTTTTTTTCTTCTTTCTGATTTTATTCAATTATAGTATAAGCACTCCTGCTTGCCCGCGTTACGCATTATATGTTACAGCAAGCTAGAAATATTCTGTTTCAAAAAAGCTTTGTTTTTTTCATATACATCCACACACGTAGAAAGCCTTATTACTAAATTATATTTTTATACATTTCTTCAGTGCACTTTGTATTTTATTCCTTTTTGATGTTTGATGTATTTGAAATTTTGTATGTATTTGATTTTTGAATCAGAATAAAACAATTTGAATTGAAAAAAAATTGAATTTGAATTTGAATAGTCATCATCATCATCATCATCATCATCATACAATTATCAAAATGATCATGATCATTTTCAATATCAAAATATTATGCCCAGGTCTTATACAGTCTACCAAGTTTGAACTCAACATCGATTAATCTTTATACTATACCAAAAATATAATTTCATTACAACCTTTCATATTTCAACTCTTCAAACCAATCAATCTTACCATTTAATAATTTCCAACGATATTCTATCCACAGTCTTACACCATACATCATAATTTTCATGTGATATTCCTCACGATACTCATAAAAAAATAATATCACACAGAATAAGAGCTGTCTTCATGTAGGATAAAGATTGATTGAAGCTCCCCGTTGATTGATACTGATTACAACTACACAATCCTTGAATATCAATCAATCTGCAATCAATCTCTTCTCCTTCGTTTGACGCGACGTCAAAAAATATCAACGATCGAGAAATGTTGTCAATGTTATAAAATGTCTCCTTACACTCATCAACCTGAGAATTACTCATCTTTTGGTGTCAAAATGTCAATAATGTGAAACAGATTGCAAAATTTCTACTTTATTGGATGAGACGTTGGGTTTGATCAATCTATCATGTGAATATATACCGGGAGGCAGGTATATGAATTATATTGATATATAAATTATATATCATATCGTTGATATGAGTTCACGTAGGGTGGGGAATATTAGCTTCATGTGAGATGGGGCATTGAGATGGAAATGATTAATAATATCATGTTTTAAAAGTGCTATGAATCCGGTTATGAATATTGCCATGTAATATTATGAGTGTTATTAATGGTATTCAGGAAAAATGTTGAATAAAAAGACTAAGAGATCGTCAAAAACCACAGATTTCATTGAAAGTTAGAAAGACCGGTTTCGGTTGTTACACCATTGTCAATCTCTGATAAACTCCAATCCAACTAGATGTTTATTAGAGATTGACAATGGTGTAACAACCGAAACCGGTCTTTCTAACTTTCAATAAAATCTCTAGTTTTTGACAATTTCTTAGTTTTCTTATTCAATATGAATAATTTAGAAGTTCACAATATGAACTTCTCAACTACATAAAAATAAAGAAATGTTATTTTTTTGAAGAGAACCCACATTCCATGATTTCAGATCCTAATTTCGATTCTCACAGATCTTATAAACTGTCTAACATAATTTATTATTGTAAATTGTTTTCTTATGAATTGCTTGACATTATTGTGTATTATTTCCCCCCTTTTGATTGTACTGTCTTTTTGTATAAGATAGCTTAGATAGAGTAACTTTCTCTGTAGACTTCTTCTAATAGGATATCAGTTATTACTTCTAATGATTCTGCAAGTAAATTATTGAAAAACGCACTCTACATTTTGGGCTCAAATGTGGATGAGCTCAAACTTGGCTCAATTAAAGCAGTGAATTCCGTATTTAATGACTTCAATGATGACTGTACAGTTTACACGAGTATATAGTGCAGTAGCTGTATATTATATTGATCCATACAATAAGTTCATCATCAAACTGATAGGGAGATGAAAAAAGGTACCCTTGCGCTATTCCTCTCCCAATTAAGATAAGGTTACACATAGTCCGAAATAGGTTAAGTCTTGTAGTTGTTCACTTCACAAAATTTTCAGTTCTTATATTATTTCTACAAAGTATAGATTTTCAAATTTAGATGCTTTAAAACCAAACATAGAAGAAATATTTCACACTATAATCTATTATCATCACTAAAATAGGGGAATATATATAAGAGAAATAATTTTGCAGGACCAAAAAACAAACTTGATATTCTTTATATAATTTGATACACTTCACAACGACTCTGGTGTATGATCAGATAATAACTAGAGACTGACAACTTCTAAACACTTCTAGAATATTCTCAAACTTCTTTGCCATTGACTAAACTGTGAGATGACTTATGAAACTAATACTGCTCCGTGATTGGCTGACAGCTGTTGATTCACTTCTCCCAATAACATTCTCAGCTGCTCTCTCATTGGCTGACCTCGCTCACACCTCGATCCGCCATTTTGTTAAGAATTCGGTCACGCTGCCATTTCTGAATGTCTTTGAAATCTCTATAAAATTCATCAAGCAATGATTTCGATGTATCCCACAAAGTAATAATATTGAAAATAATTAATTTTGTAAGTTGGAATATGTATTCTATCAATCTGTATTATTTTATGGCAAAATGGATGAATTTGAATTAAAAAAAAAATTAAAACGATAAATGGAATGGATGCAATTTGAAGATTATAAAATTATTATTACAGTGTGTTCAAGCATTTATCTAAATTGGAGAATTTTAACATTTAAACAGTTATCATAAGATACATGATCAATATTAACTGCCGTACCGACTTGGGAAACGATGAAATATTATGTAAGTTATTTATTTATATTTATGCTTTGATACATACAATATCATCCTCAATTCTGGATGATTGGGGAGGGAACAACAGGCTCACAGCCCAAAACTGTTTTTTTCCCAAATTTAGATAGAAATCGTCCAAAATGTAGAAACTGTCGAAATTGTAGAAATATATAATATCCTTCCCATCAAAATTCAACCGATTGAACTCTTCAATCATTCATGATTTGATATTTTTATCAGGTCTTCTAATTCCGATAAATTTATGACAGTATTCCCCTTGTTTAGTAATATGATTACACTATAGCCGTCAGGCTCACTTCGCTCGCCATATCCGTCTAGCCAGGGGGCTCCGCCCCCTGGACCCTCGACTGGATTATCCAAGAATGAGATCAGCAGGCTCGCTTCGCTCGCCTGCATTTTTCATTTGAGCATTTTTATCATAAGTTAGGACGATCCAGTCGGGGGTCCAGACTAAACGGATATGGCGAGCGAAGCGAGCCTGACGGCTAGTAATATAATATTCCCAGGAATAGCTCTGATTGAAGTAGCAGTGCCCAATCAATTTTTCCGCGATAAATGCATTTCAATCTTCAACTTGGTGCCAACCTAATAAAGTCAACTCAACTTAATGCCAACCTGACAAAATTATTAATTTAGTTACCAGTTAACAACTGTTTCAAAGAGGTACTCTCTCTAGATTATAGTTCTATATTAACATATGGTATGGACATTTTTCAATTATAATTCAGAGAATAAGAAGAATATACATGCTAAAAGACGAACTTTAAACCCTTAAAAACCACCCTTAGAGTTGAAATATTGCCAAAAGATTTCTTAATGCGCCTCTAAAGGTCCAACTGAACATACCTAACAAATTTGAACGTTTTTGGTCCGGTAGATTTACAGTTTTGCGAGTGAGTGAGTGTCATTTCGCTATTATATATTATAGATAATATGAAATGTAGAAAGATTGATATCCTTTCCATCGAAATTCTCATTTATTATTTGAAAAATGAAAAATACAAAATTTATTAAATATGAATAATTTACCACAATATCAACTTCTCAACTACACAAAAAGGGGGAAAACAAACATTTCCAATCATCCTAAATACACAAAGCAGATCATGAAATTCTTATAGGCTACATTATGTGGGGAGACAACACTAAACCATCAACTCTCAACATAAATTCCTCTATTCCATATCTCTTCAAACAGCAATTAGTTTGAATAGCGTCGCATTTTTTCCAACTTTGAAAAAGTTGCACTCATATTATTTGAGCAGTAGAAGACTAAGTCTTACTCACACAACATGAGACTCTCATTAAGGAATGTGTGTCATAGCCTACCAGCACAACAAGGATTTACAATATACGTCCACCATCTTGGATTTATATCACGGGTCGGCCATCTTGGATTGTGTGCTGCTACTGCTGAAAAATTAATCGCGATTCTGTCTCTATCTTTCTTTCTTTCTTGTCCTTTTTTCTGAGGACAGATTCATTTTTTATACACAAGAGAAGGTGAAGAAGAAGCAGAAGAAGAAGAAAAAGAAGAAGCAGAAGACGAAAAAGGAGGAGATGGGGGGAGAAGAAGAAGAAGATGATGAAGAAGAAGGAGAAAAAGAAGAGAAGGAAGAAGAACAACAACAAGAAGACAGGAGAAAAAGAAGAACAAGAAGACAGGGGAAGGAGAAGAACAAAGAGAAGGAGAAGAAGAAGAAGGAGGGGGAGAGAAAGAAGAAGAAGGAGGAGATGAAGAGAAGGGAGTAGGAGAAGAAGAAGAAGAAGTGGAAAAACAAGAAATTTTACAGATTTTGTACTTTTTCTTCTAGGATCAAACTGTAAAAGAGGACAAGGAGAAGAGAATAAAGAAGGAAAGAGAAAACAAAAAGAAAAGGAGAAAGAAGGTTGAGAAGAATAAAAAGTATGAGCAGCAGAATGATATGAATATAAGAAGAAGGGGAAGGAGAAGTAGAAGATGAAGATGGAGGAGGAGATGAAGATGGAGGAGAATGAGAAGAAGAAGAAAAAGAAGAAGGAGGAGAAGAAGGAGGAGAAAATGAAGAAGAAGAGAAGGAAGAAGGAGAAGAAGAAGGAGTGGAAAAACAAGAAATTCTACAGATTTTGTACTTTTTCTTCTAGGATCACACTGTGAAAGAGGACAAGGAGAGGAGAAGAAAGAAGGAAAGAGAGAAGAAGAAGAGAAGGAGAAGGAAGGTTGAGGTTGATTAAAAGTATGAGCAGCAGAAGGATATGAATATAAGAAGAAGGGAAAGAAGAAGTAGAAGATGAAGATGAAGGGGGAGAAGAAGAAAGAGTTGAAGAAGAAGGAGAAGATGAAGATGAAGGAGGAGAAGAAGAGGAAGAAAAAGAAGAAGGGGGAGAAGAAGAAAAAGAAGAAGAAGAAGAGAAAGAAGAAGGAGAAGAAGAAGAAGTGAAAAAAAAGAAATTTTACAGATTTTGTACTTTTTCTTCTAGGATCACACTGTAAAAGAGGACAAGGAGAGGAGAAGGAAGAGGGAAAGAAGAAGAAGAAGAAGAGAAGGAAGAAGGAGAAGAAGAAGAAGAAGAGAAGAAGAAGGAGAAAAAGAAGAAGGAGGAGAAGAAGAAGAAGAAGATGATGAAGAAGAAGGAGGAGAAAAAGAAGAAGGAGGAGGTGATGATGAAGGAGGAGAAGAAGAAGAAGGAGGAGGTGATGATGAAGGAGGAGAAAAAGAAGAAGGATGAGCAGAAGAAGAAGAAGAAGAAGAAGAAGAAGAAGAAGAAGAAGAAGAAGGAGAAGAAGATGAAGATTAATTTTTCATACACAAAGCCGCGCGCTTTGCATACAGAAATATTTTTGTCTCAGTGTCTCATTCTTTGGAAGAAATCAGGTCCCAGTTCTTTCTGTGACTTATAATGGGGAAAATCAGCCTTTTCGAGGCCAATTTAGCCTGTAGGCTTGCAATATTTTTGTAGCTAGATTGGTCGGTAGCTTCTTCACAAAGGGTGTCTGCAATTGTATTGTAGATGTTCTACATTTTTTTGAAAGAGAATTTAGAGATTTGAAGATTGTTCTGGTCTTGGGTTGCATGGTTTCGAGCGAAAAGACATACGAATTTAATCTTTTATCATACAGTTTGGAAGATTAGATGTGTCTGGATGGAGTTCTATCCTTTATCCACAAGGATATATTCTTTATTATATGTGGATTCTTCTTGAAAACATGAATATTGTATGAATGATGAATTGAAAAGATGAATACAGTTGTATTCTCCATTCAGGTTTTTCACTTTCCTTGCCCTATTACCATAGAGGTAAGGAGAGTATTGCTTTCCGAAAAAAATTAAGGTACCCAAATTTCTAAACTTTTATACGTTTCAAGGTTCCCTGAGTCCAAAAAGGTGTTTTTTTGGGTATTAGTCTGTGTGTGTGAGTGTGAGTGTATGTGTGTGTGTGTGTGTGTGTGTGTGTTGTGTGTGGTGTGTGTGTGTGTGTGTGTGTGTGTGTGTGTGGTGTGTGTGTGTGTTGTGTGTGTGTGTGTGTGTGTGTATATGAGTGTATGTGCGTCTGTGTACACGATATCTCATCTCCCAGTTAACGGAATGACTTGAAATTTGGAACTTCCCTACACTATGAGGATCCGACACGAACAATTTCGATCAAATGCAATCCAAGATGGCGGCTAAAATGGCGAAAATGTTGTCAAGAACAGGGTTTTTCGCGATTTTATCGAAAACGGCTTCAACGATTCAGATCAAATTATATCTAAAATAGTAATTGATGAGCTCTATCAACTGCCACAAGTCACGTCATATCTGTAAGAATTTCAGGAACTCTACCCCATCTATGAAAAGTTTGATTTTAGATTCTCAATTATCAGGCTTCAGATACAATTTAAACGAAAAAATTTCAAAGGGAAAAGATTGAGCATGAGAATCTCTACAATTAATGTTCAGTAACATTTTCACCTGAAATCAAAAATAAGCTCGAAGTTCGAGAAAATGTGATTATCCAATTGCAAACTGTTGGAAACTGTTACTTCTATTAAATCATTCACTATGGTGAGTTAGCAGACTTTGTATGTCTCCAGCGTTATTGTCCTGTCACCAGCTGGCTCAAATCTTTGAAAAGTAGACTGTTATGCGTGTGAACCCTAGCTTCAGGTGATCAATAATTATTCTCATAACGGCAAGGAAAGTTGTGTGAGTGCGCCATACCAGATTTTTTTCGTTTTGAATCCAACATGAATATAGTATGTATGATGAATTGAAAAGATGAATACAGGTGTATTCTTCATTTAGGTTTTTTTCTCTATTATTTGGATTCAATTGGAAATAAAACAAATTTTACTCATAATTCCTTCTAACATTAACCAACAACCAACAACAATCAAAGTATTTCTTCTACAAGATGTTCTATGTTACTGGCAGTTTGGCGTGGCGAGGTGGAGGGGATCTGAGATGAAACAAGAACTTTCCCCAAAGAATAAAGTAGAGGCCAAGGAATGTAAAATATAGGGAAGCTTTAAGGCGACCCCTTAGACATTGGATGGACATGTGAGGCATAAATCATCGACTGAGGAGGAGACTAACCACTAACCTCCACCTCCTCAGTTCCTCCTCAGTCTCGCCTTCTCCTCCTATGCCCTTATTACCCCTCCAAGACCCTTAACCTCACCCTGCCCAACCCTATAACGAAATCCGCATACTGGAACCGCCAATAGGACTCTACTCGGCTCCAGACATATTTCATTCTTATGCAAAAATAGGTTGGAAACGGGGAAAATGAAGAGAAACGAGATGGAGAGAGATTGAGAGGGAGAGAAATTGCGTGTCAGAAAGAGAGAAAAGAATTGACAAGGGGGTGGAGAGGTGAAGAACAAGAAGAAGTGGGATAAGTGTGAGGAGGAGAGAAAAGCAAAAACTTGAGGAGAGGAAGATTGAGATGAGAGAAGAAAGAGAGTGATTGAGTGTGAGTGGGAGAGATGTATGAACAAGAAGGTGATAGGGTGGAGAAAGAGAAGGAGTAGGATGAGAGTGAGGAGGAGAGAAAAAATAAGAAAAAGAAGAGGGAGTTCGAGATGAGGGAGAAGAGAGAGATTGAGAGTGAGGGGGAGAGATGTATGAACAAGAAGGTGATAGGGTGGAGAAAGAGAAGGAGTAGGATGAGTGTAAGAGAGAGGAAAAATTAAGAAGAAAGAAGAGAAAGTTGACAGAAGAGGAAGGAAAGTTGAGCATGGTAGAGAGATGACAGTTTGGGGAATGAAGAGAGGAGAAAGTGAGAGAGAGTGAATTGCACAAATAAATGGGAGGAAGCAGAAGTAGAAGGAGTATAAAGAGTGTAAGGAAGATAAGGGGAAGGAGAAAGAATAGGAAGTTGATAGAGGAGGAAAAGGAAGAAGGACAAGATAGGGTTGTGACGGGTTGAGATGAGATAGAAAAGATAGAGAGCGATTGAGAGGGTAGTGTTGTAAGAGATGGAGTAGTAGACAAAATGGAGGATAAGAAAAGATGCAAAAGAAATATATAGGAGTGTAAAGAGAAAGAAAAGGTGAGGAGAGAGGAAAGGTGAGGAGAGAGAAAAGGAAGTTGTCAGAAGAGAAAAGGGAAGAAAACAAGATGGCTGGTTGAAAAAGGAATGAATAAGTGAGAGGAGTTGATGGTGAGGAGGAGTGAAAAAGGGAAGAAGAAGGAGAGGGAGTGGGCAAATATTCAGGAGAAGAAAAGAGAGAGGGAACAGTGGAAGAATTTGACAGGAAAGGAGAGAACAGGAATGACAAAAAAAAGTAAATGTCCATTGAAAGGAGAGATTAAACTATATTGGAGTTCATCATTCAGGTATGGTACACTCTATTCTGGCTTATAAACCAATCAATATATAAATAAAAATATAAATCTCAGTTCCCTTTTTTCATTATTTCGTCACGTCATATTTTGTAGAAAATGGCATTGGTAGCCAAAGCATGTCCTGACGAAATGAAAAGGGTACACCGATTTATATTTTCATTTATATTGGAAAGGAAAAAACAACTAATTCATAAATAATGTTACAGTATTGCTAATTGATCAACGAATTTCACAAAGTGTTGAAATTCAATTGATTAGATGATCAGAATAGAGATTGAATGCAATCAGGATAACGATAATATGATATTGTGATATAAATAGATCCCCATTGTTTCAACAAAAATTTTCGATTCTCTAGGAAGTGAATAAAATCTCATTTACACATTAACATGTTGGAGGGAGCGGAAGGAGGAATGGAATTGAGAAATAAGAGATGGAAGAATCCGATGAAAACGTAGGTGGGTAGAACTAATTATTGAAGGGAGAGAGAAAGAGTTTTTTCCTCTTTGGAAAGAGAGGTGCAGTGTAATATTGAATTCAGAATTGAGAGATGAATTTCATTCGATTTATAATATATAAATGATAATAATAATATGAAAAATATGATTATATTATGATATAAAAATAAGTTGAATGCATTCTATCAAATAATGAACCAACTCAGGCCTGTATTGTATTGAGAACGGTGAAGAAGACCAAAAATGTGAGTAGAACAAAAAGGATCAGATAAATGAGAAGAATAAAAACAATAGATAATAATGGAGAAAGATGGGAAATCAATCAGAGATGAATAGAAAGTATGTGGAAAAGACAGAGTAGTGGAGGCGTGAAGAAGACGACGAAGAAGAAGAAGAAGAAGAAGAAGAAGAAGAAGAAGAAGAAGAAGAAAAAGAAAAAGAAGAAGAAGAAGTGAAAACAATGAATCAACCCCTTCTTATTCCACCCCACCCACGTGCATCATCAAAGATACAGAATCTTTCTGGTATTTTCGTGGTTTTTGAGGGTTTTGAGGTGGATGAAGAGAAGCGACCAAAAACATTTTTGGGGTAGTGATGGTGTGTGGTGAGGGGTGAGGGGTGAGCCCTCACGCAAAATAAATGATTCAGCGAATGATTTGTGTGGATTTTTCCTCTCATTTTCCGTTTGTTTTTCCAGCGGCCCGGAAAACTCTCTCACCTGAGCGTTGTTAGTCACAGTGGTTTGGTATTAGGCTGAGTGATTGATATACTGCTCAACTGCTCATGCTGTCTTTGTCTAGAATGCCAAATTATTTATAGACTATTTTTCGCCTGTATTATGCGTTCAAGACATGCGGAAATTCGTGTAAATTCTGCGATAAATTTTCATATAACACAGATATTTCATTTTTGATCAAATATTACGAGTACGTTCATGAGGAGAATAGCACAAGGTTAGATTACCTTATTTTTATTAAATAAAAATACTAAGAAATTTATTGTCAAAAACCACAGATTTATTGATACTTAAAAAGACCGGTTTCGGTTTTTACACCATTGTCAATCTCTGATAAATTCTTATTATTATTCACCTTATTTTTTTTCTCCCTATCATTTCGATGATGTACTTATTGTAAGGATCAATAAAGAATCAATAATCAAGTATACTGCTTGCTGATAATTTATTTTTCATTTATTGATTACTAGCTGGTAACCCGTGCTCCGCAAGGGTCTGTTCGGAGCAGAAATAGACTTTCTATTCTATTTTTTCATTTACAATACAAATGACACTAATGTAATAACATTGGTACATAAAATGATAAAGTAGTCCTTGTGCTATTCTTATTCCAAATTTGAATTATACAGTCCAAGATTGAATTCAGACAAACTGAAAACTTGTTGTTCTGAAATCTTGAAGAATTTAGAATAGGCCCAAAACCATCCTAAGTAAATTATGAATCTATATGCAAAGTTTCAAGTTGAACAGTTGAGTAGTTCAGACGTGATGATGCGTCATTTGTGAATTCCCTAAAACAAGAGAAAAGATAGAGAGAGACCAATAAAAGAGAGAACAATAAAGAGAGAACAATGTGAAAGAGAACGATGAAAGAGAGGCCAATAAAAGAGAGAAAAATTAAAGAGAGTCTGATAAAAGAGAGACCAAATTAGAGAGAGACGATGAAAGAGAGATCAATATGACAGAGAACGATGAAAAAGAGATCGATAAAAGAGAGACCAAATAGAAGAGAGCACGATAAAGGAGAAAACGATGAAAGAGAGGTCAATAAAAGAGAGAACAATAAAAGAGAGACCGATTAAGAGAGAACGATAGAAAAGAGCCCTATAAAAGAGAGGCCAATTGAAGAGAGACCAATAAAAAGAGAACGATAAAAGAGAGAACGATAGATGAGAGACCTATAAAAAAGAGGCCAATAAAAGAAAGACCGATAAGGGAGATACCAATAAAAGAGAGAACGACAAAAGAGAGGCCAATAAAAGAGAGGCTGATAGGAGAGAGACCAATAAAAGAGAGAACGACAGAAGAAAGACCAATAAAAGAGAGATCAACAAAAGAGAGACCAATAAAAGAGAGATTGATAAAAGAGAAGACTATAAAAGAGCGACTGATGGAGGAGAGACCAATGAAAGAGAGAACGATGAAAGAGGAAACGTTAGAAGAGAGACTGATAGAAGAGAGACCAATAAAAGAGAGACCGATAGAAAAGAGACTGATAGAAAAGAGACTGATAAAAGAGAGACCAATAAAAGAGAGAACGATGAAAGAGAGCTAAAGTATCAATCAGTCTAGTACGTGGGAACATGGTTATATGACTCCGCACTGAAATGACACTGATAGTACACTCCGTGATTCGAATGCTGCTGATTTCCTATCTCCAATGCTTCCGATACTGCTGATTCCAGCTGATTCCACTGCTGATTTTACTGCTGAATTGACGGTTCAGCTGCGTATCTTGATTGATTATTCAGGAGCAGATGGAATAGCAAAGCAAGAACGGCTCTTGCAATGACGTATCGTCTCTCAGATGCTTATCCCCCAAACAGTATAATATATAACACCCTGATATACCGTATGCTCGAGTGTTATTGGTGTCAACATTTATCTATATACACGCTGATGCTTACGTATGCTTAAGTGTATAGGGTGCTCCTGTATATCTATGGATTTGGGGATTTATATTCTTAGCCCTCACAAGTTCATATATCTATGTACACACACAGATGTACTTTGGTCTCAAGTGTTTTGGATGTATACAATATATATCTATATTTACGCCGATGTACCCTATGCTTGAGTGTTATTGGAGTACACTTGTATATCTGTATTCGTGTAATTTATATTGATTCTTATCCCTCACACATTTATAAATATATATACGCTGATGTACCGTGCTTAAGTGTTATGGGTTGGACTTGAATATCTATGTATTTGTGTGTGTGTTATATTGATATCCCACACACATTTATTATCTATATACCCCAATACACTGATGTACCATATACTTACGATTATTGGTATACTAGCCGTCAGGCTTGCTTCGCTCGCCATATGGGGCTCCGCCCCCTGGACCCCCGACTAGGGATGTCAATCCCATTTTTGATACCTAACAATCCCGGGATTTTTCAGCGTCAATTCCGGGATTTTCGGGATTGGAAACCTGAAATTGTGAATCACATTTTTCCAAAAACAATCCAATATGGAATTTATTTATGGTGACGAATATGAGTTTCTAATTTATTTATTAAACTAATTTATTGTTCTAAGTGTTTGACTAATTTATTTTACAGGCACAGTCTACAGTTGCATATATATAATAATGATTGTATACTGTAGCCTACTCTTTACTGGCTTAATAGAATTCGCATTATCAGTTCGCATAATTGGCAGAATGGTTGTTATGTTTACACAGCACCACAATTACCAGTCTAGACGGCTCAATATTTGCAAAAGTGCTGATGGCATTTCCTTGAAATGCATTCCGAACTTTGAAAAGATTTCAGAAATCAGAAATAAAAAAGCACGATTCACTCTCTGTCCAATTATTCCTCTCCTCTCCTCTTTCTCTATCATAAGTAGAATATCTAGTTAAGTAATATATATTGACTGCTCTACGAAATTTCATTTAGTATAGTTAGTGGTTCACCTTTGGCAGTGGATTGGTCGGTATGGCGTTACGGTCTTACAAAAAGTATTCTATTTTATTATTAATATTATTAATCCAAGTGATATCAATTCACTTTGAAGTATTTGACGTTATTAAAGTGTGAGCTCTATCCTTTCCTGATGTAGGATAGAAATGCTTTTGTCTACATAAAAAAGACTCTGATGAGTTATCTTGCTTTCCTCAGTTCTCACTATCATCTAGGATACAGCAAATTTGAGGTAGGATATGAAATAAACAGTTACTCCTATAATCTTGAAAACATTTATAGAAATAGAATGTTCAATTTAGTATTATTCCCAAGTATATTTTTTTATTTAAATAATAGCCTCTCCCTCTTTAATGGGTCTTTTTTCCTCTACACACCCTGTTACTGAACATGTAATTGATGAGGAACAATTGTTAAAAATGCATTAAACTGATTTTTGCCAATCCCGGATCAGTCCCGGATCCCGGGATTTGATATTGGATAATCCCGAAATACCGGGATTGAACATCCCTACCCCCGACTGGATCGTCCGAAAATTAGATCAGCGGGCTCGTTCGCTCGCCTTGCATGTAGCCCTCAGCGGGACCTCTGTACCGAATTCTGGACCGCGACTGGATTGTCCAAAATGAGATCAGCGGCTCGCTTCGCTCGCCTGCATGTAGACCTCAGCGGAACCTCTGTACCGAATTTGAACGTATTATGTCAATTTGATCTCGAAAAACACCTGACGGCTAGTAATATAATATTCCCAGGAATAGCTCTGATTGAAGTAGCCTTACCCCAAACAATTTTTCCGCGATAAATCAGGACCTCCTAAATAGGTATTTAGGGTTACTGGATAAATTATTGGTATTTAGGAGGTCCTGGATAAAGGCATTTCAATCTTCAACTTGGTGCCACCTAACAAAGTTAACTCAACTTAATGCCAACCTGCCAAAATTTTCAATTAAGTTACCAGAACAACGGTTTTCGGGGAAGGTACTCTCTCTAGATTTAGTTCTATATTACCTATGGTATGGACATTTCAATTATAATTTTAAGATATTGGAAGAAGAAAAATATACATGCTAAAAGACGAACATTAAGCCCAAAGATAAAAATCACCCTTAGAGTTAAAATATCGCCAAAAGATTTCTTAGTGCGCCTCTAAAGGGCCAACTGAACATACCTACCAAATCTTAACGTTTTTGTTCCGGTAGATTTTTAGTTCTGTAAGTGAGTGAGTGCCATTTCGCTTTTATGAATATAGAAGATACACTGATTTACCACATACTTAAGTTCATACACCTGTATATCTATGTATGTACGTGACGTATATTGATGTATTTGTGCGGTTGTCCTTATAGATTTTTAAATCGATGTTTACAAAGATTAAATAACAGGATGACTCATGAGTCAGTTATTATTGATGTCACCAG
>NC_052515.1:31579655-31611328 GCF_014356525.2 Nilaparvata lugens | reverse complement strand
CAGCTATTTAAAGAGATACAACATATTTAGTTACTAGCAGGTAACCCGTGCTTCGCAAGGGTCTTTCTTAAAACTTGACGTAATGAAATCTAGAAGAATTCAAAATAGGCCTATGTACAGTGAGTCAGTCATTCTATCAGGGCTCGAATAATTTTGAAAATTTAATTAAATAAAACTGGAAGAATATAATTTCTTTATCTAAATAACAACACCTTCATTGAAAGACCTGCATGCGTTTTCATATTGCCGATACAGCATTGATGAAACTGTAGACGTTTATTTAGCATTTGTCTCAAGAATTGTTCTAGCTGAAAAAAAAATAATATCCATGCCACGTGTAGGCCTAAACATTGCATCAGGAAAACGAAGTTTCAAAACTATTTTTTCAGGTAGAAAACAATATAGAAAGAGATGTACCTTTTTTAATTTCGACCATATGATTTGGTGATTTTTTAATGAAATCGAATGTATCATAATGAAATTTAAACATTAATTCTGAAAAATCTAAAAAGAAAATTAAAATTTGGGCTTTCAGGTGCACGAGATTGATACTTTTAGAATCTATGTGCAAAATTTGGAAATCTAAATCATCCCGTTTTTCCGGTATGCAATCCACAAGTTGACATTGTTTGATGCGAACAAACGAACACATGAACAAACACAACCCTGCTCTCTCTTATTATATAGATAGTACCATCCAAATTTTTCTGAACACACCATATGCATAACTCAATATGTTCAAAAATGTGACTTATCAACTTGTGTCATCTACCCACGAGTTGTTCTGGTAACTAAATTAAAAAATTTTGTCACATTTGGCATTAAGTTGAGTTGACTTTGTTAGGTTGGCACAAGTTTAAGATTGAAATGCATTTATCCAGGAACCTCCTAAATACCAATTATCCTAAATACCTATTTAGGAGGTCCTGATTTATCGCGGAAAATTGATTAGGTACTGCTACTTCAATCAGAGCTATTCCTGGGAATATTATATTACTACTAGCCGTCAGGCTCGCTTCGCTCGCCATATCCGTCTAGCCCTGGACCCCCGACTGGATTGTCCAAGAATGAGATCAGCAGGCTCGCTTCGCTTGCCTGCATTTTTCATTTGAGCATTTTTATCATATGTTACGACGATCCAGTCGGGGGTACAGACTAAATGTCTGGCTAACGACCTGTATTATATAGATACAGTAAGTGCTGAAGGTTGTTAATAAAATGGTTCATGCATAGACAAATAAAAATAATGATTCTTCATTCTTGAGATTTAAATATATTTATTTTGATTCTAGATAGGAATTAATTTTTCCAGTAATAATATGTTTGGAGTACATGATTAAATATTTCAATGTATTTATGTATATTATCAGGGAAAACACAAACAAAAAATGATTCCATAATATAATAAATCAAATAAAATTGGTTTTTATTATCCATGATAACATGAAACAGCTGTTATATAGCTAAGGTTAACGTTATATTTTCGAGCTCAAAATTTAAGTGGTTTTATTCTCTATTTTGTGAATTTAACGTTTTTCTACAAAAGTTTTACTATCAATCTATCAAAATTTAAAATTGTTCGTTTTATTCCAATCTATACTCTCAGATTGTGATTTGGTGTAGAAAATTGAAATGGACATAACCTATGTATAATATTTGCACAATTTGAAACTGAATTAGGAAATTGAAAAAGTTTTGGGCAATAGCCTGTTGTTCTTTCCCGATCATTATATTGTTTGTGGTAATCTAATAAATAAATAAATAATAACAGGGCACAAAAATCAAATCATACAACAACGCTAAATATTATAACGCTACAATGATTCATAAGCATAGTTTTATTCAGAAGCAAAGTACTTGTGACTGTATTAGCACGATTCAGAACTGGGCTAATATACGGTAGCAAATACGACGAGAAGTACCTAATTCCTGATTCACCAAAACAAGTGCAGATCACCATGTACAACGGCCTGTAAACAACTGAACAATGGACAGTTGATAACTGTCTATTTTTCTATTTTATAAACAATCGAATTCATTTCTGGTCAATTATGAATTTAATAGAATCTACCGCGCAGGCGCCAGCAGGCGCCTAAACCCAAAAAATTTATGATTCATATAAGCATAATTTTATTCAGAAGCAAAGTATTGTGATTCTGCACAATTCAGAAAACATTCCAAAGAAGAAGATCGTCAGTCGTTACAATATTGACCCTATTGGAAACCCCCCCTCACTACAATGACAAGGACGCAGTCTGCGCAATCTCCCCCCCCCCAACATTACTACTCCTGGACAATGACAATGTACAGTGTCATACTGTACATTAGTTTTTGCATTTCACCTTTCTTCCAATTGAATACTTGTACCCTATTACTACTTCAAAGAAAGTAAATGTAAATGAAAAAAAGTGAACAGAGAATTGGCTTATCTTGGAAATCTTGCAGTATACTAAAAGTATTTTTTTATTGCAGAAATTTTCGTTGAAGCATGAATTATTATTCATTCATATTATTCAATAACTTACTTTTTCTCGAGAATTTAGGATTGATTGGTTGTTTTCTAATTACAGTATAAGAAAAAAACATGTAAAACTTGATCTCTCCAAAACTAAATTTTTCCCGGGTAGTATATCATGTAAAGTTCTTGGGTTGAATTTGAATTGCCATGCATGGCCCAACATGGATAATAAAGAATTCGATGAGAGAAGAATGAACCATGTCTCCAAAATAGCTGTACAAATAGAAAATAGTACAGATTTCATGTGATATTGAAATGAAATGGGAATAAATAATAATATGAATGTCAAACTACTGTATAAGCATATAGAATAATAGAGCATATTATATGAATATAGTATATAACATGAAACACAATAGCGCAGACAAGAAGACGGGCAATATCTCATTGAACAAAAACAATCAATTGTTACGACAACAGAAAACCAGTTTTCCGGTTCTCCGGTGTGAGTGTGTGTACACACAATCATAGCAGTTGGGACTGTGTTAGTGAGTTCGACCACACTTTTTCGAAAGGCTAATAGGGAATTGAAGCTTTCTCGATATAGAGTTCTTTGCAGGTACTTCGTTCTAGCGTGTTTCGGACGCTATTTTCCAACCGATAATCATGAAAATGGTACCAAATTGTTCAGAAAGATTTGGACATCTGGCGCCGTACCGCCAAATTTTGATATCTCTTATCAATTTTTTCCTATTGAACGTCAAACTTTGCCAAATTTTCTCCAAGTTCATCGAATTTTAAAGTCATTTTATAGTTGGAAAATTGGAATTTGGCGGTACGGCGCCAGATGTCTAAATCTTTCTGAACAATTTGGTACCATTTTCATGATTATCGGTTGGAAAATAGCGTCCGAAACACGCTAGAACGAAGTGCCTGTTTCAGCCCTTTTTCCGAATTATAACATTGCTCTTAATGTTTAAATGTTCATATGTTGCGCATTTACGGTGAAACGCGGTAATAGATTTTCATGAAATTTGACAGGTATGTTCCTTTTTAAATTGCGCGTCGACGTATATACAAGGTTTTTGAAAATTTTGCATTTCAAGGATAATATAAAAGGAAAAAGGAGCTTTCTTCATACGCCAATATTGGAGTAAAAATCAAACTATAGAATTATTCATCATAAATCAGCTGTCGAGTTGACTATAAAATGCATGCCATGACGCATACAATTCAATATCTGAATGTAACTTAGTGAGAAAACAGCTGTTGTGTCGAATATTGGTTGCATGCAGTGAGGCATGCAATTGATAACTTGAAGTAGTATAGTATTTTATCCCGACTTTTCTCTGCTTTCAACTCGGTAAGCTTTTGTTGATAGCAGCATAGCTGTTTACATCAAACTATTAGCATTGTCGATACAACAACCCAAACAGCCATGAGTCGTTTATACACTGATATCTCGCCGAGACGACAGGACAGGACAAAATTTACTCTGATTAACAGTATTAGAAGAGACTATGATTTTAACTGCCTGATGCCTACTGTTCACAGAACTACTAGAAAAAAATATATAAAAACTTGTAGTACCCTGGGTACATACACTATTCAACTAAATAACACTATTTTTAGTACCCAGGGTACTACAAGCTTTTATATTGTTTTTATTAATTTGAATAATTTATTTATACATTAATAGATAGCCTACAATCATTCTCAACTATGAATGATTGGGAAAGGAACGAAAAATTTATAGCCCAAAACTTTCGTTTCCCAAATTTGCATAGAAATTGTCCAAAAAAGTAATATTCATCACTTCATAAGTTTTGTTGAAGAAAAATAATAGATATTATGTCAAATAAAGGATATTATTGGAAATGGAGATACCAGTTTTGGTTGTCAACATCTGGTAAAGTAGAACTTGAGTGAAGAGCAGCAGTATTTTCTCGTTTAGCAACAGCCGAGCATCGTTATTGGTGGGAGCCGTGACCTATCAAGTAGAACGTATGCCATTGGCCTAGACAAGCCCCTCCCCATTTAGCGGTTCATACAATCGTTCCAAATGGTGATTCAAACAGGAGGCAAATCTGTCGAGTTGATTATAAAATGCATACAATTCAATATCTCAATGTAACTTGGTAAAAAATTAGCAGCTGTGTAGACTATAAATTATTGCATGCCTCATTGAATGCAATTTTTATGCACTATTAAATAGGATGCAGAGAACTTATAACAGATCGTCTGGGCGCCTAGATGTCTTCTGGTTTTCTCGCGCTAAATTCCGGAATGCGTTATATGATAATTAAATCTTGTGTAAGCATGATCTGGTCAAATAAATAGTTTTCGCCACACTTGGATGTAATGAGCTGGTTTACGTGCGTCATATGGAGGCCGAAAGTGATTGTTTCCCGACCAGGCCGGTAAAACTTTACGGCCCTAGGGCTGTAAAATGACCTTGAATAACAGCTGATCGTGTCTGATCTCACAAAAATCATAGAGATATAATCTCATAACGACTGTAATAATCTATATAATTATGTATCGTGAATCACGGTATTATGTCTATAATATATTTTATAAATTATTACTGTTCCATAATTTAATATTTATTATTGTGTTTTTGATATCAAACAATAGAATACAATGATATCTCCATAGCCTCAACACTATAATGTTGGCTGCATTGTCCATTGTCAGAAAGGTACTTATTGCAAGTATTTAAAAGTGAAGAATCGAATTTGAAATCAAAGTACAATAATTGTATCAATATTTAAAAGTGAGGTAGAGTAATAATTGTTTCTTTTTTATTATCGAATTCCACTTCTTAATGCAATACAATCAACAATAATAATAAGAAAATACAGCACAGATCTGAAGTTTAAGGTAAGCCTACTGGTGAAACTCAGCCTTGACTGAAAAATTCCTAGTAATTTTTTCATAATTCATTATTAAAACTTTTAGATAATTCTTCTTCAATATTAAACCATATAGAGAAAACATTAGGCCCACTCAAGATTGAATCTTCGAATGTTTTCTCTATGATTTAACTATTTTCAGAGCAATATTTTGTTGTGAAAATGCCAGCAAACCGGCTTCAAATTTGCCGCTATACACTATATTATAGTAGCCTACATACATTACCTGACTTAATTCAGAGTGAAAACTTTATTGTGAGACAGATAATAATATTAATTTTAATAATATAAGTCCTGAGCCAAAGTCTGTTGTACGCTTTTTAGAAATGAAGTAAACTTTTTTAGAAGTCTAGTTTACAGTACAGGATTACGTGTATGCTAAGTGTTATCAGTCAGGCCCATACATTCAACCATACGCAATGGCCGAGAGCATAAAGGTGTAATACTTCAGAACTCAAAGCTCAGTGAATAACAAACATGATCTAGGTTCGAATCTCGGTCAATGACATTTTTTTTTGTCGATGAATTTCGACTTTTATTAGCAATTTTTTATATTAGTTACCATAATTTATATTTCAATAAATTTTTTAGATATATTTTGAGACAAAACTGTGAAATATGCAAATTATATTAATTTTTGCATCACATTATTTCAAAATAGTAATGAAAATTCTATTCATCCATCTATCCATGAGATATTGCACCGGGCGCAAAGCGCCAGCTATAAAAATTCAAACAATTATTCGAAATATTAATAGTATAAAAATATGGTCACTATTGTGAATCATTAATTGGTAATATTGGAAATAATTGACAGTAAAAGTTGTCATAACCAAGATTCAAACTATCAAAATAGGCTGTTTGAATTTTATTTATTTTTCAATTTCCTATATATTGGGAAGTTTTTTTTTTGGTGTGGTGAAAAATAGCGTTCGCAACATGGGCAAAAATGTTTTTCCGGCTCTCGAACGCTTCAAGTTCTCGACTTCGTCTCGAACTTGAAAACCGCGATCTCGAGCCGGAAAACGTACATTTTCGACCCTAGGTGCGAAATATACTATAGTGTACCAGTGTTGATGTGCTTATGGTTTTGGACGTCGTTATAACTGCGCGAGGTCTACTGTTCACAGAACTACTAGTATCTTCAAATTAAACAAGCAAGCAGTATTGCAGCAATTTGAATTTGAAATGAAATGAAATGAAAATAAAAATGGACTACCTCTTGAATTAAAAATTGAATTGACTATCTGTTACTGCAATGAACAATAGTTGATTTCAAATTTGATTAATTTCAACAAAAGTTTTTGAATATAATATCCAATATTGTGGGTTGAATAATGAAATTCAATTCATATAAAATATTGTTGTAGATGAGATAGGGATCAAGGTCTATTTCCTGAAAAGTATAAAAATCGCAATTTTCTAAATCATTTAATCAGCATAGAAATAATATGGACATATTCATATTTCATATTCCATTTTCATTTTTTTCAATCAATTCATTTATTTCACAAACAAACATAATACAGGATACAAAAGAAAGATATAAAAATGTGAAATAAAAGTGGACAACCCTAGGCATAAGCCCGATTGGGGTGTACTACTCCTAATAAAACAAATAAATGATTGATATCTTCCATTTTATATTTTGGTTGCAAATTGACTAAGGCTCGGTTGCACAGAAGCCGGTTGAATTTTAATCGTGATTGATTTCACGAGGAAGTATTTTTCGAAATAACCTTCTCTGGCTCTTGTGAGATTATTCACGATTAAAATTTAACTGGCTTCTGTGCAACCGAGCCTTAGTCCATTCGAAACAAAAATTAAAAATCTGGTGTGGCGTACCCACACAACTTTCCTTGCCATTATGAAAATTTATCACATGACGCTAGTGTTCACGCGCATCTCAAGTCTACTATTCAAAGATCCAACCCAGCTGGTGACAGGACAATAAAGCTGGAGACACACGAAGTCTGCTATCTCTTCATAGTGAATGATTTTGTGGAATCAACAGTTGCCAACGTTGCTGACCTTGAAACGTATAGAAATTCAGAAATTGGGGTACCTTAATTTTTTTCGGAACGCAATACCATAGAGAAACGATAGCGTAAGTAGATATCCCATGGTATAGGGCGTTTATGTCACAACTTTTACTGTTATTCCAAGCCGATAGTTTACGTAGTTCTTTCCCATGCAGCTGTGTGACGCTGGTATTCTCTCAAATTGTGCCGTTCCTACACTCTCACCCCAACAAAACAGTAAAAATTGACAATAATCGACAGTAATCGGCTTGAGTGAGATAACAGTAGATACAGCGACATAAATTCACTATACCATGGGACATCTACTTACACTATTGTTTCTCTATGGCAATACTTTCCTTACCTATGGTAATAGGGCAAGGAAAGTAAAAATGAGAGATGTGAATCAAATATGAAATATTATACGATATTCATGTGCAGATAGAATAATATGGAGAATTGTGAATTTTCAAACATTCAAGTAACAGTCTTTGATTTATATCTCATTTCCAGCATTCATATCAATCAATTGAATTCAAAAGACAGCAACTTTGAATATATATATGTTCCAGGAAACAGGAGTAGTTTTAGAAGTTCTGAAAGATCTGCATTGGTCTGTTCAAATAGATCTTGAGAGAACTAACAGTAATTCTAGAAGAAAATCTAACAGTGAAGCCTAAAACTAACAGTAAATTTGTTGAACAGACAACGTGAAGAAGTCTGAGTTAGTGTATGAGTGGGCTGGAGTAAGATGATCCTCCGTCTCGTCTAATCATCTATTAATCCGTTGATTAGTATGCGAAGTAGCTGCGCAAACAGAGTCTCCCGGATCCGAGAACCGCCGAGCTACAAACACGAGTTTCCTGATGAAAAAGCCCCGGAAAACTCGTCTTATTCTTCAGGAAGATGTGGAAAAATCTAACGGAAAAAGCAATCGACAGACAGAAAAAGGAAGCGTGGCTGATTAGGTTTGTCAGAATTAAAAGGAAGGCGAAGAAAATAGAGGGTGTATGGATGGGGGTGAAATGAAGAGGGAAAGGAAGATGGAGAAATGGGGAATGAGGAGGTGAGAAGAGGATAGAGATATCAAGATAGAGGTGGGTTGAGAGGGGAGAGACTGAAAAATATTGACAAGAATGAGGAAGTGTAAGAAGTGAGAAAGAGGGTTGAAAGAGTATGAGAAATAGAGCTTCTCATCCTATTCCTTGATATACAATACAGGTCATGGAAAGGAAAAGGAAAAAAAAGGAGAAGGAAAGGGGAGAAAGTAGGGAGGGACAAAAACGGAGTGATGAGAATAAAGAAGCAGGAAAACAAGAGGAAGAAGAAGAAGTAGAAGAAGAAGAATAGAGTGAGTGGAGGAGGAGGAGGAGTGTGGGAGGAAATCGGTGTGAGAAGTATTGAGGACGAGTGAGATAGGAACGGAATGGGTAGGAATGGGACAAAAAATATCCAGGTAGAGTGGGTGAAAGATGAAGTCAGGGAAGAGAAATGGAGAGTGGGAGAGTGATCTCAAATGAGGTTATGTACGAAAGATGCTGAGGAGAAAGAATAATGGGAAGGAAAGGGAGGAGACGAAAAAGAGTGTTGAAAAGGAAGGGGAGCTGCGAGTGAATGAGAATATAATGTGAAGATAGTACAGTAGAGAAGAAGATACTGTGAGAGTAGAAGGAAAAGTTTGATAAGAATAGAGCAAGAAGTGAACCGTTGAAAAAGAAACAGGGATTGAAGGAAAATTTTGAGATCAGAGGGAGAGATAGAAATAGAATGAAAAGGAAAGAGGTGCAACAGTAGTTACTCAGAACTAGAATTGGAGTGAGTCACTGTCAATGTTGTGCAACCGATCCATGATGAAATAATAAAAACACACATATGTTGTCAAGTTCTACACAGTTTAATTTGGTAAAGGACCATGGTTTCGTCCGTCAGCTTGAAAACGTAACCTGTGTGGTCACGAAACCATGGTTCAGTACCAGATAAAACTGTGTAGAATTTGACAACATATATGTGTGTTTTCATTTCAGAACTAGAACTAGTCCTTCTCACACCTATTAAGAAATTATTGAATAAATGATCAGAAACATGTGAATTTGATCTATGAGAGGATAACTAAGCCATGAGGGAGAAAATGAGTAATATTCTAGTGAGGGAGGTGAGTGGTAGATTAAAATACTCAAGAAAATAAGACTTTATTGAATAATTGATCAGAAATATGTATGATCTATAAAAATAATTAAGGACTGAACATTTTGTGAAGTGAACAACTACAAGACTTGACCTATTTTGGACTATGTGTAACCTTATCTAAATTTGGGTGAAGAATAGCACAAGGTTACCTTATTTTTTTCTCCCTATCATTTTGATGATGTAATTATTGTATCAAACCATAGAGAAACAATAGCGTAAGTAGATATCCCATGGTATAGGACGTTTATGCCGCAACTTTTACTGTTATCTCAAGCCGATAGTCTATGTAGTTCTTTTTCGTGAAGCAGTGCTACGCTCGTAGTCTCTCATACTGTGCCGTTCATACACTCTTATCCCAACAAAACAGTAAAAATCGATAATAATCGACAGTAATCGGCTTGAGATAACAGTAAAAGTTGCGACATAAACGCCCTATACCATGGGATATCTACTTACGCTATTGTTTCTCTATGATAAACGATAAAGAATAACGAATTGATTGATTGAGTACTTCATTTATGTAGATTACATTATATACTGGCTTATACACTTATATACAATAGCTTAAAATACAGCGAAATTATAGATGAATTTACATAATAGAGACTAAGAAAATAATTATTGAACTGCATATGATTAATATATTGAACTGTATACGAATGAGAGAATAAAGAAGCACTTATTGTGAATATAAACTTTCTAGTGAGAGAAGTAGATCCAAATACTCAGAAAGAAGGTATGAAATACTGAACGGGAGAACGTAAGACGAAATATATAAGAAGCAAGAAGGTGCACACGAAAGCGGAGGAGACATCTCGAATCGAGGGGAATAACGAAGACTCTTGAGTGAGAGCGAAGGAGGGTGGAGACATAGGAAGAAAGAAGAATAAATAGAAAGGAGGGAGAAGAAAAGTAGCGGATGAAACTTTCTTTACTAATTTAATTGCGAATCTTTTCTACCGACGACCTATGCACCTTTCTCTGTGCGCCAAAATTGAATTAGTGCTACGTGAAAAACAAGACGTGTCTGTCTGGCTCTCTCTCACTCTCTCAAACATACATAGTCTCTCTCACACAATTTATCTTTTTCTCCCTCTCTGTCTCTCCAAACTAGGTTCACTACTTCTATTTGATTGAGATACAGTACTGTCTAGTTTTGACTGTCATTAGTTTCAAAATGTTGTTGCTTTATTCAATTTTCTAGGAACAAACATTCATTAGCTGTGATTCTAGGAGGAGTAGATAAAAAGGCTTTTTACTTTCCTTGCCCTATTACCATAGGTGAGGAAAGTATTGCTTTCCGAAAAAATTAAGGTACCCCAATTTCTAAATTTCTGTACGTTTCAAGATCCCCTGGGTCCAAAAAAGTGGTTTTTGGGTATTGGTCTGTATGTGTGTGTGTGTGTGTGTGTGTGTGTGTGTTGTGTGTGTGTGTGTGTGTGTGTGTGTGTGTGTGCACACGATATCTCATCCCCCAATTAATGAAATGACTTAAAGTTTGAAACTAATGGTCCTAACACTATATGGATCCGACACGAACATTTTCGATCAAATGCAATTCAAGATGGCGGCTGAAATGACGAAAATGTTGTCAAAAACAGGGTTTTTCGTGATTTTCTCGAAAACGGCTCCAACGATTTCGATCAAATTCATACCTTGAAAAGTCATTGATAAGCTCGAGAAAATCATTCGAGAAAATTTGGAGATCATTCGAGAAAATGTGATTATCCAATTGCAACTGTTTGCAACTGTTGATTCTATTGAATCATTCACTATGAAGAGATAGCAGACTTCGTGTGTCTCCAGCGTTATTACCCTGTCACCAGCTGGCTCTAATCTATGAATAGTAGACTTGAGATGCGCGGGGACACTACCGTAGCGTCAGTTGATCAATTTTCATAACGGCAAGGAAAGTTGTGTGAGTGCGCCACACCAGATTTTTTAATAAAGATACAGTACTGTCAAAATTTGACTGTCATTATTTTCAAAATGTTCGATGCTCTATTCAATTTTCTACAAACATTTAAACATTCATTTAAACAAACAAATTAGATGTGTTTCTACGCGGTGTAGATGAAAAGGCTATTTAATAAGTTAAGTTTGTTGTTTGTAATGTGTTATTTGTTAGTCTGTAATATTGTTTCAGACTCATTAAACAATTTATCAGTGAACCTTTGTTGTTTTCCCATAAAGTTTGTGATTTTGGTTGATTTAGTTTTTTATTTTGATAAATGAATAATAGTGAATGATAAAGACTGAGAAATTGTCAATATGAATAATTCTTCATTCAATATGAACAATTACCACAATATCAACTTCTCAACTACACAAAAAATGAATATTAGTTTTTTTATTTTTGCATTACTTGAAAATGGCCAAAGTAGGTCGAAACTAATTTTTGAAATGTTTTAAAGTTTTAAAAATGTTTCAAATAAAAAATGTACTACAAGTTTTATATTGTTTTTATTAATTTGAATAAATTAGCTTATTCAAGTGAAGAGATTTCATAAATAATCATTATTTCATTATCATTATCAAACGATGAAATTCATTTCAATGAAGGCAACACCATCAATGAATTAGTTATTAATTTGTTTTGTTATTCTCTGATTCCATTGTTTTTTTGACAGTTTCCTATTGATTTCGTATTAATTAATTGTTGACATCCATTAATTCTCCATTGATTTGCCTCCTGTTTGAATCACCATTTGGAACGATTGTATGAACCGCTAAATGGGGAGGGGCTTGTCTAGGCCAATGGCATACGTTCTACTTGATAGGTCACGGCTCCCACCAATAACAATGCTGGGCTGTTGCTAAATGAGAAAATACTGCTGCTCTTCACTCAAGTTCTACTTTACCAGATCTACTTTTACAACCAAAACTGGTATCTCTATTTCCAATAATATCCATTATTTGACATAATATCTATTATTTTTCTTCAACAAAACTTATGAAGTGATGAACATAACTTTTTTTGGACAATTTCTATCCAAATTTGAGAAAGGAACAGTTTTGGGCTATAAGCCTGTCGTTTCCTTTGCCAATCATTCATAGTTGAGAATGATTGTAGGCTATCTATTAATGTATAAATAAATTATTCAAATTAATAAAAACAATATGAAAGCTTGTAGTACCCTGGGTACTACAAATAGTGTTATTTAGTTAAATAGTGTATGTACCCAGGGCACAGAATTGATACAGAATGGAAACTTGTAATCAAACGCCTATCTAACCAATGCTTTTTACATGACCCCAATACTAAACACGTCACGTGACCTTGGGAAGTTCCAATCCTGGTCTTCTGATTGGCTCGTGGCAGTGAACGAGATCAATTGATCCGGATCATTAAAGTGATCCGAACCTACCATCAATACTATTACAATGCGGCGCTTCCTAACAAGATGGCGGATTTTGGCGTCAGGGTATAGCCAAGTTTCCTTACTGTATGTATACTGTGCCCAGGGTACTACAAGAGTAGGAGAAAAAGGGGAAGTTGCAACTCAAATCAGCTGTTTTCCCCCCCTCCAACCCCCCGCCACCCCATCAGCTGACCAGTGACATCACTTGACCTCGCAGCTGTTCAGTGACGTCATCTGACCTTTTCCCGCCTAAAATTTCCCGCCATTTTTCCTAACCTCAAATAGACTTCCCTCCATTTTCTTCCCGCCATTTTTCCTAACCTCAAATATACTTCCCTCCATTTTTGTTCCCGCCATAAGCTGCGTGTGCGCGCGCGCGCTCCAAGTATTGATTTTCACAGACAGACATAATATGAAATAGGCTATTGTAATTAAATATTTAGAAGTATAACCTCCAACTAGACTTTTCCACCTGAAAATATTTTCTCCCGCCATAAGCAGACTGCTAAGGCGCGCACACACGCTCAGTGTCCAAGTATTGATTTTCACAGACACAATATTGTTGTACATCTAATAGGTGCTATTTGAAATTTAATAGCTATTGATTTCCACCTTACCTTCCCAGTAAGGTTTGTGAGTGAACTCACACACTGAGAGTATTGATTAGCTGTACTGCAGGTTGCGTAATTTACCCCAATGTTTTTCTCACCTCTGTTACTCACCTTTGTAGTTATTGATTGGCTAATAAGAAGCCGTAAAAAAGGACGCTTGTCTGTCCCGCTGGCGCTCGTGCCAGAGTATTGATTTCACACACACTGTTTGTGTTGTAATATGAAATAATACAGTGAGTGAAGATGGGTAAAGAAGAGTGAGAGAGAGAGAGGCAAATAAAATAATATATATTTTGGTTAACACACACACACAAAGTACATTTATTTATTCAATTGGTATTACATAATCATTTTCAACTGTTGTAATATGAAATAATACAGTGAGTGAAGATGGGTAAAGAAGAGAGAGAGAGGCAAATAAAATAATATATATTTTGGTTAACACACACACACAAAGTACATTTATTTATTCAATTGGTATTACATAATCATTGTCAATTTCATCATTGATTCTGAGAGAGAGAGGCAAATAAAATAATATATATTTTGGTTACACACACACACACACAAAGTACATTTATTTATTCAATTGGTATTACATATTCATGGTCAATTTTAACATTGATTTTTTGATATAGCCATGCAAAGCATGGACAATCTGCAATGAACATCTATAGTTATGTCTATCGGCACCAACACTATTCTGCTGTTGTGCAAGAGATTCTTGTATACATAGACGTATTTCCTCCAATAATGTAAGTAAATAATGTTCTTCACAATAGACATGTGAAATTGAGCTACTACATTTCTTTAACAGTCCATCAAGGTTTGGTGGTCTAAAATCAGAAGCATACTCACACGAAATATCAATAATTCGAACATAATCGTGAATTACACCATCTAATTGTTTGTATAGGAGAGTCAGTATGTCAAACCCATAAACATAGATTTCTATTCTATTTCCTTGTCTTTTGGTTGGATTGAACAACCACCCTTCAATTGCATCAACAATAACATGTTTAAAACATCTGTAGGGTAGTAATTGCTGTTGGCCCATTAGACCACACTCCCCCCACCTCAGCCCGTGTTTGGTCACTAAACTGTTATTGGCATTCATTGTACTCGTTGTCAAACAGGTATTTGGATACGGTTGTTCAAAAAAATATTGCCTTGTCACTACACTTTGACATCCGCGATCTTCACTTGACTGAAGAAATACAAGTTCTTTAGCAACTAGTTCTCCATTATTGTCTTTAAATCCTTGAATGTCTATTATATAGACACTACTACTACAATTATTATTAGGAGAACTTCTAGATGCTGTATGTGCAGGTTCAATTGGAATTGCAGGTGATGATGGTGACGATGATGATGATGATGATGATGCGTCGTTCATCAAATTTGGAGAGGATGAATCTTCCATTGTGCTTTGTGCAGTCACTTTCGTAATTAATTTCTCCAACATTATAATCTGTAGAGAACAAGAAAAAAACACACTGTTATGAACAATATAACTACTAACCTAAATACTCTCAACACACTTGGTATATGACTGTTGCTGGGCTATTTTCAATTTAGATTTATTCCTTTGTTCTCGACTAAATATGACATGCGCACATGACTCATTTCCATTTATAGATCTTCATGAATCTGGATACATTAGTTCAGTTGTGAGTTGTGCTTCATACTGTCACGAAGAGGGGGGGTGTTGTTTAGCATTATTAGACGACAACGAGGTGTACACCTTATCTCCATCACACTCTACATCACCCTCAATAGCTTGCAGTAGTGCTAACCGGTTCACTTTCATCAGCTAACCATCATCTTACGAAAAAAATGTGTCGCTCGTATTGGGGAAAAATGTCTAATTGTTTGAGTCAAAATTGTTGCCAATACACAAGTGGTACAAGGTGGATTGTAGAAGTTGTGTTTGATTTCAACAATACACATGTTAGAGAACCATTTGGTTCTGCAGAGAATTTCCTAGGCTTAATGAGCAATACTTTCTTTCATGCTACCAGCATTCTTGCTTTCAACAATGGCCAAGGATTAGTTATCGAATTTCCCACAAGTAGAACGTATTGTGAAATGGTAGAAGCCATTGACCCTGAACTACATGCTTGGGTTATTATAAATATTTACTCGATATAGTCTTATAAATATAAAGGTAATACCTATTTGTAAACCATTTTCATTTTTTGTGCGCTATTGGTGAAAAGAAGTGCTGGTGGTGGTGGTGGTGGTGTTTCATAATGGAGAATGAGAGTAAAAAAAAGATTGAAAATGAAAAAACTGTAATAGCCAAGGAACTACACAAACCGGCTTTGAAAAACTACCCTACAAGACAGGTGACATTAAAGGGGTTAAAAGATTTACTACAAGCCGACTTGGTTGAAATGATACCCTACTCGCGACACAACAAAGGCTACAAATACATTTTAACAATAATAAATTGTCTGAGCAAGTTTGCACACGCAGTACCAATTAAAAATAAATCTGCCAATGAGATAGTCGATGCGTTTATTCCTATACTCGATAGACATGGCAGCACACATAACCTTCAAACTGACAGTGGAAAAGAATTTATAAACTCCAAGTTTGCCAATCTAATGAAACGCTATAATATTAATCACTATACTAGCTATTCTGATAAGAAAGCCTCAATTATCGAAAGATTCAATAGGACATTAAAGCAGTCAATGTGGACTATGTTTACCGAACGAGGCTCTTATAAGTGGATAGACATAATCGATAGCTTAGTTAACAAATACAATGAAAAGGTGCATAGAACAATTGGTATGCGGCCCGTCGAAGTAAATGAAAAACATGAGCAACTACTTTTGGACCAAATCGCCGAAAATCGTCGTAAATTCCGTCAAAAACTGTCAACAAAGGTGGTAGTGCCAAATTTCTATCCAGGACACTGGCAGAAAATCGAGCCCGGTGACAGAGTTCGTATAAGCAAGTATAAAATGATATTTGACAAGGGCTACCTTCCGAATTGGACAAACGAACTGTTTACAGTCACACGTGTTAGACCAACACTCCCTGTAACCTACGAATTGGAAGACTACCGTAAACAACCTATAAAAGGAGGATTCTATGCTGAGGAGCTTTTAAAAACTACTGTGCCCGAAGTGTTTGAAATCGATAAAGTTATAAAGAGACAGGGTAATAAGTTGTTAGTCAGTTGGAAAGGTTATGATAATAGTTATAATTCTTGGATCAATCGTTCTGATTTGATCTGATAATGATGATAAGTGGAAGAGCAGGAGGAGGTGGAAAAAGTAGAAGAAGAAATATTGAACTTGTTGAAACTAAACAAAAGCTACCAGTTATCGATTTTGATTGTATTGTCGGTAGAACTTTGAAACAACAGGTGGGAGGGAAAAACAAAAGACACAGTTCTCTATTTCCGAATCATGTGAGATGCATTATATGTGGACCATCAGGCTGTGGTAAAACAAACGTACTATTCAACATACTATTCAATCCAAATGGTATTCGTTTCTCACATATCTACTTATTTTCCAAAACAACATTTCAAGATAAATACAATTTTTTACGTGCCGTTATGAGTGGTCTTGCGCCGCAACTCAGTTACACAGAGTGTGACTCAAGCGAAGAAATTCCCCCACCCCACGAACTGCCCCCCAACTCTATAATTATATTTGACGATGTAATTTGTGAACAACAAGATGCTATACGACGTTACTTCACAACGGGAAGACACAGTAATGTGGATTGTTTTTATTTGGCACAAACCTACAGCCGTATACCAAAACAATTGATACGAGACAATGCTAATTTTCTAATCGTGTTCCAACAGGACCAGTTGAATACAAAACACTTGTTCAGAGATCATGTGTGCAGTGGTGATATGTCACTGGACGAATTCCAAACCATGTGCGATAATGTATGGTCGTCATCCGCGCATGCGTTTCTAGTTATTGACTGTACATCAGACAAGGATAATGGACGCTACAGACAAGGATTCGATGCATTTTTAGTCAGTGCACAACCGAAATAACTTCAGTCTAGTGCTAGTTATTGCGATGGAGGGGAGTGGAGCACTTGGTGCTGGTGGTGGTGGTAACAGCAACATAAGTAAGAAGACTAGGGAAAAGAAGAAGAAGAAGAAAGAGAAAAAGAACAGTAAACTAAAGAATAAATTGACAACTACTACTGAGATAAGTAAGCTGAAACGTTATATAAAACAGAAACACAAAGCACTTACTCAAGATTTATCTTCGAGCGACGAACAAAACACTAAACGAATGCAACCGCTCTTGGATCCACTCAAGGATATTACAAATCTTATTCTCAACCGTAGCGATGACAACACTTCGTCAACATCAATACAGCATCATCAGCAATCACTATATCCTGAAACAAATTACTTTCATCAGCAACACTCTTCGTCTACACCGTTATCTCAATCCAGCCTTGGAAAACGGAAACACAGCTTATCATCATCTACTACTACTACTACTACTTCTCTTCTACCTTCGATTTTGGAGAAAAGTGACAGTGCAAAGGAGAGTGGAGGAGGAGGAGGAGGAGACAATAACGAACAAGTGAAAAAGGAAGAGAATAGGAGCGTGTCAGCTGCAGTTTCTTCAATAAAGAGACGTTTATTGCAAGACGATGATGATGATGATGTTAATAAAACTAGGGAGGAGGAGGAGGAGGAGGAGGAGGAGGAGGAGGAGGAGGAGGAGGAGGAGAGGAGGAGGAGGAGGATGAAGAGGAAGAGGAAACTACGTTACCTGTATCACAAACGACACTATCCGAAAATACTATATTGGGCAGTTATATTTTGAGATGGTTGAAAAAAGAAAAGGAGATTGATCAACATTTTGGACCAAGAATCAAACCATTTAGTGGAAAATATTTTCTGGGTAGCAAAGTAATGACATTCGACAATGATGGTAGTGAAATAATTCTAAGTAATCCTAAAAGAGATGAACAAACTGGAGAATTAGGTGTACGCAAGTTTCCAGTTACACAAGGACTTTGCGAGCTGACTTTCATGAAAAATCCCTACATATTTCTAGTAACTGAAAAAGATAAACGCATTTACAGACAAATTCTTAATTGGACTAATGTTTATAGAAAAGGTTATCGTACCGATGGCAAAATTGCTAATTACAATCAAATCAAGTATAAGTCAATAATTAAAAAAATACTACAACTCGCCGATGAAGTTACTCCAAAGAAACCACCAACAACAACAACAGCTGATGATGATGACCTGCTGAAAAAATCATTATCACCAGCAGCTCGTACACCATTGATGCAGCAGCAGCAGCAGCAGCAAAAGAAAGTACAAGGTCGAGGATTGAAAACTCTGTACAATATTGTTCCAAACAACAACAGTGACAATAATACATTCATCGACTACATTTACTGGAATAACCCTAATGAGTTGGTTGATAGGCTCCACCTGCTTGATGAATCACACGCAGTTGGCAATACTGGTCATCAAAACGAAATCAATTCAATTTTAGAAGAACTAATTGAAAATTAAATTGAATATAGAGGGCATTGCACCGGCACCAATTTAAGTGACGCGGAGGAGGAGGAGGAAAAATTTCAAAGGAATTGTCACACGATACTCTTCATCAAGAGCTTATAAAAGAAAGACTCATTAGCAGAATGCAATAAATACAGCACTTATCGATTGAAACAAACCATTTGATGGCTGTCTTTGGAAAGGGGAAGATATTGAGTACTTGTTCTTCTTCTTCAAGTGGTGGAGGAAAAAGTCACTCAAAAAAAAAGGACGTGGAATTCTGAGTGATATTTCTGGTGCAGTTGGAAGTGTTATAAATAAATCCATTGACTTATTACCTGTGGAACTCCACATACCAGGTAAAAAAAAAAAATATTCTCAACAGTATAGTGCAAGATAAGCTGTAGTCAATCTAGATATAATAATAATTATGGCGATATATTTTTTGTTTTTTTAATTTTGTAGGCTACTCGTACTGCGGACCAGGGACAAAATTAGCTAAAAGATTAGCAAGAAACGACCCGGGTGTAAATAAATTGGACGAAGCTTGCAAGAAGCACGATATTGCATACGCGAACAGCAGCGACACAGCAAGCAGGGCAGTAGCTGATAGAGAGTTAGCAGAGCGTGCTTGGAGCAGAGTAACATCTTCAGACGCGGGTCTATTGGAAAAAGCAGCGGTATTAGCTGTAACCAATATTATGAAAGCAAAATCAACTTTTGGAGGCGGGATGAGTCTGAGAAGAAGAAGAGAAAAGCAAACAGACCAACAAAACTACACAGTACGATAAGGAGAAAACGGATGAGGGGGAGGGTAGTGTCAGGTCGAGGAATCTATTTGAGACGTCAACCGCAGTTACAGCCATACATGGTGAGAGGAAGAGGAGGAGGAGGAGTGGGGAGGAGCAGCAGAAGGAGAAAATGTCATCATCCACATTAAAAACTTCGATAATAGCCTTACCAGATAGAGCACTTAGCGAAGCTGATCTCTACAAGTATGCTTGTATTTTACGATTGAAAAATTTTCGTGGTGTCTTTATGCGTAGTACATTACCTCTTTGTGGACCACGAAGTCAAGAGTGCGTGTGTATAACTCGATATACTAGGTGGACAAGGACACATTGGGTGTGCTATGTGAAGAAGGGCAATGTTTTTCACTACTTTGACGCTTTTGGCAATCTTAGACCACCACATGAATTTATAGCCTACATGCATCGTGGACAAACAACCGGCCACAACAATAGAATACAATTTAGAACGTAAACAAGAGAATGTTTACTCACACATTTGTGGACACTTATGTTTAAAATTTCTTGTAGATGAAATATATGGCACTCATTTTTTGTAATCTCAATATTATGTAAGTTTGTAAATGAATAACCACAATTTTATGTAAGTTTGAAAATGAATAAAATAAAGTGTGTGTGTGTGATTAACTTATCTTCTCAGTTTTTTTAACAACTTACCTATTCTTTAGAATAAGAGAGAGAGAGAGAGACTATCCTCACTCACTATTGATTTTCCGCAAAATCTAGAATATAAAAACACAATGCATTAACAGGTGTTGTCATTGAGTGAGTCAACTTTGACATAACAAGATGCTTTGTTTTGGTGGTAACAAGCCTATTTTGGTAAGTGAGTTTTATCCGCCAATAGATACTAGAGATGATGAGGAAGGCAACAATGGAGGTTGGGAGCTAGGATTGCTCAGTTTTACATGCAATAACTCAATTCCAAATGTAGAAAATGGTTTCAACAATAGGTTGGAATTTTTGACCAAAAAACCAAAACAGAAACGAAGTAATAGTACTATTAATACTAATACTACTACTACTACTATACTACTACTGCTAATCGATTAGAACTTACACATGACGAAATTCTCGGTATTGGCATGGTGGATAGTTATTCGCTGTGGAATCTACCTTCAAAAACATCACCGTCCATAGGTGGTGGTGGTGGTGGTGGTGGTGGTGGTGGTGGTGAGGAGAAGGAGAAGGAGAAGGGGGGAAAAAAGGAAAAAGTGACTAAGAATAAAGAACAAGATGAGATTAGCACAGGAGGAGGAGGAGGAGGAGGAGGAGGAGGAGAAGGAGAACAATGGCAAAGTATATTTCTTCCAGAAGGCAGTTTCGAATTTCAAACAATAAAGGATTTATTAGAGTCTAGATTGAAAGAGCATGGTGTTAAATTAAATCTTGCACTAGATCCCTCCACAATGAAATGTTCTTTCAAATGTGATTGTCAATTAAGATTTTCGTCGGACGACTCAATAGGTAAACTGTTGGGAGTTAAAAGTAATAGAATTATAGAACCTAATTTAGAAGCAAAGAGTGACGTAGCAATGAAATTGGATAGACCTAATGTTGTACGTGTACTGTGTGATATTGTTCACGGTTCATTCACAAACGGTGTACAGGACCATGTTCTCTACGAGTTTTACCCTATGATTGATCCTGGCTATAAAATAGCTATCGTAGCAAACACTGTAGTCTATTTGCCTGTGGACAGCAAACGCATAAGTTCTATCACATTGCAAATTGTAGACAAAAGTGGACGACTAGTTAATTTTCGTGACGAACAAATCAATATTACTCTTCATCTGAGAAAACAGCAATAATGGTACTATTGTTTGTTAAACGACTTGGTGGTAATTATAGGCGAGAAGGAAGAGAAGAAGAAGAAGAAGAAGATTCTACACGACTATTGGATTTGCCAAATATTAATAATACAGGAACGACTAACAAAAACGTCATTCGTCTGCCAGACACTGCAGAGCTAACATCTAAAAGTATTAATTATCTACTAAACAGAGGACTACGCGTAATTAGTACAAAAAGAACAAAGTGAATAAGAAAAAAATGTCAATTTTGGATGTAAGGAGAAGCGGACCGTTTTCAGACGACAGCATTACCTCTTATGATTTTCACACTCATGCACCCTACAATAGAAGTTTTGCAGCCAATGATGAGATCAAATTATGTGTCCAACAAACTGATATATATACTCTCCCATCAGAGAGTTATCTTCACTTGGAATTTACACTTACTACAACAGATGGAAAGGCAATAAATACAGCAGCATGTGTACCAGGATTTTTCGCTTTTCTATTTTCTGAAATCCGTTATGAAATTAATGGAGCTGAGGTTGATAGTACTCGAAGTCCAGGCATAACTACACTTTTGAAAAATGCTGTCACTTTTGAAAAAGATGAACAGGAGAAAATGGAGAATTCCGGCTATTATTACGATTCTACCAACGGATTTAAACCATTTTCGGTGAATGGAACAGACACAAATATTCTCGATGTACCACTACGCTATCTGATGGGTTTTGCGGAAGACTATAGACGTATTATGCTGAATGTCAAACAAGAATTAGTGTTGAGACGAGCTGCCAACGATATTGATTGTCTTAATACCGACGGCAAAATTGACATTAAACACCTAGAGTGGAGGATACCGTACATTGAGGTTTCTGATGAAGCAAAACTTTCTCTATTGAAAATGGTTAGAGATGATACACCTATACAAATGTCATTCAGGCATTGGGAACTTTATGAGTATCCGTCTGTACCATCAAGCACAAAGCATTCATGGAACGTGAAAACTGCATCACATATGGAAAAACCAAGGTATATTGTTGTTGCGTTGCAAACTGCAAGACGTGGTGTTACGACAAAGAATGCATCTCATTTTGACAAGTGTAAAGTGAAAGATGTACGTGTTTATCTGAATACACGTTACTTTCCCTACGAAACTATTGACGGGATGATTCTCAATGTATAACATGTACACACAATTCAATGGAACCTATAATCACGGAGATACACGTGCCGGAATTCCACTCCTACCAAAGTCTGCTCTACAAAAGTTGCCGTTATTTGTTTTCGATTGTTCACGACAGACAGAAACGCTGAAAACCGGCAGTGTGGACATAAGGGTTGATTTTGAAGCCAGTGAAAATATCCCAGAATCTACACGTGCCTATTGTCTCATGATCTACGATGTAATTAAAGAATACCGCCCCTTAACTGGAACGGTTCATTTGGTCTGATAAAGTAGTAGTAAGATTAAAAAAACTTTTGAGATTATTTAAAAAATATAATGTGATTTGTAAACACAAACAATGTAATTTAAAAAAAAATGTGTAACTTTGTGTTGCTAATAAAAAAAACAAAAAAAGGCTATAAAGCCAAAAAATCTAATTGTCTTTTTTTATTTTGTCTAACCAGCTATTTAGTGTATGAAAAGTAGAAGGAGGTAAAGTGTGTTCAATTACATTATGATGATGAATCCTATTATCCAGGCCGCGCATTAAAGAAATTAGAATAGTGGGGTTCAATTCCATTTCTAAGATTTATTAGAGGCCAATCAGGGAAGCCTTCAGGCGTTAACCTAGCTCTGCAGTGCAGGCTGGTTGCTTGGCTGAATCGGACTAGGCGCTGAGACAGCAAATAATAGCAGCGTTGGTGGGAATGCGAGCGGCCGCAGTAACACCTCCCACCCAGCAATGGTCGGCGTAGTATGCCTAGCGGACAGACGAAGAACAAACCAGTCGGTTATTTGATCCCTCCAGCAGGCTCAGCCAAGCAGCCGAGACAATAGAACATGGAGTGACGGTCTTATTCGCGTTCATCAGCAGTTTTCTTCTCACGACTATTTTTATTTTTGTGTGTCAATAATAACTCCAGTCACCAGTAAAAAGTTTCCAGAAACGTGGTGTACTACCATATTAATGACTTTTCATGATGATTTTTAATTATTTAAAAACATTGTTGACATTCTGAGCCTTTAGGCTAAACTTGGGGTCGCTGAGAACGAATCTGCAATCAGAATTTCTCTATCACCAAAAATAACGAAAAAAATCCAGCTGTTGATCTTCCGGCAACCGTTAACAGTCATCCTGCAATGCGGCCGAAACACTTCCAAGCCAGACACCCATCTCGAATGACAACAACGCCAAGCTGTAAGAAACCATCCTGCACTGCGGCGCTAGGTTTAGAGGATAGGGCACATCCTCTTGGCGCTCTGGGAGTGGTGGGGGTAATACGGGCATGTTGCGGGTATAATCGTCATCTTCTTCTTCATAATGGTGGACCTGCTGTCTATATGTGTAGAATGAGGTGCTGCCGCGACGTCTAGGGTGGAAGGAGGATGAGGAGGAGGTGAAGGGTGGGGTCATGCCGCGACGTCTAGGGTGGAAGATGGAGTAGGAGGCGGAGGGTGAGGTGATGCCGTGACGTCTAGGGGTGTAATATCTGTTAGGGTGGGAGGTGGAGGTGTTAGTTTGTGTATCGATTGAAAAGAAGGGGGTGCCAGTTAAGTTTAGTGGAACCACCTTTTGAACGGTATTAAAGTAACGATTTACGAGTAATACCATGCATTTTAGCCAAGTCAGAGGTGAAGGTTTCCCGTAATCTTGTATCTGGACAGGCAATAAAGTCTACAATATGGTTACCTAGATGTTTATTTACACCAGGACTTGTCATTTGACAAATAAACTTATTAAAAATTTTTACTCTCACATTATTATTAACCCAAGTCAAGCAATCAATTCCAACAGTTCCATCATTATTCTCAATTACATTATAGTCTTCTTTATATTCTCCTTGGAAACAAAAACAATGATTTGTAGTTAGAAAATCACACATTCCACCCTTGTTAAATATTCCAGCAAAGTCCTGTGTTATGTCCAAGTCCAGAAGATAGAAATGTTCCTTCCTAAGCTGATCCAATATTGTTGGTAACTCATCCATTAATGTAGCAATAGGGACATCGGCAAGCTCTACTTTGTATGGAATCCCCCTGGATTGTAGTACTTCTGCTGCACTTCTCTATAGTTGTCCTCCCCAAGCAGTTGTAGAATCTTCTTTGACATATCGCTTCCACTGTCCAATAAGTATGGCAACTTTGCTTTAACTTTATGCTTAGCTGACACCATTTTGGAGAATTTTCCTCTCAAGTACAAATTGAATGATTCACACATCTCCTTCTCTAGAATAAAACGTCTTTCATCCAGTAGTTCTTGGCAGTCGTCCTCCTCCTCCTCCTCCAACCACAAACCTTTACCAGCATATGTTGTTACAAAAGGGTTCTGTAATAGGCACAAGGTTTGAACCATCCTGCACCAACAGTTTTTCTCCAGCAGTGTAGTCAATTTCCCAATGTCTGTAATAAGGTTATCATTGCACAGATTTTCTGTCAACAGCCACAAACCAAACGCTTTATGGTAGGCTTCTTTATTTATTACCACAGAGCTGAGAAACAACTAAACACTTTGGAAGAAGCCATGTTCACTGCTTCTACTATTAAACTGAGCAAAAGACAATTATTCTGGAGTATTTATAGGGATACAGCACATGTGCAAAGATAACTAGAAAATTCAAGTTCAATTATAAATGTCAGACAGCCTACATTTGGCATTTTGAGAAGTTTTGTGTGACTCTCACTCACTCTCTCTCACTCACTGTCTCACTGTTCACTCACTGATCACTCACTATCTCACTATCAGCCCTACAGTGGAAGCATTATTGATTATTTTTAGGTGGACTCCAAGCCACCATGTAAGACACTAGTGCAGTTGGTATGAGGATTGTATAGTGTTAGTTTTGTGTGACTCTCACTCACTCTCTTCTCACTCACTGTCTCACTCCCTCACCCACTGTGGTCAGCCAGTGGTCACCCAGTGGTCACCGTCACCACCATGTAAGACACTAGTGCAAATGTATCTAACTATATGTGTAATAAATTTTTTCCTCTCTCTCTTATATGAATGTGTAATTCTTGTATCTATGTGAGTTCACAGAGTATAAAAGATGATGCTGACAACAAAAATGCACTCGGTCTTACAATGTTGTCTGACAGTGAACGTGAACGTTATCTGCTTAATGCAGTGAGTGAGCTAAGCTGAACTGAATTATCATGGTATAATGACATTGAGTGACTTTTTCAAGGAGAGTGGTCATTTAGAGTTTTGTGCAGATCGTGAATCTCGTAGTTGTGCATGCATACGACTCAGGCAGAAGCAACAGGCTGTTGTTGATGCAGTCAAGGATAGCAACGTTTTCTATGTATGCGATGATCTTTACAACCCATTGAGAAATACTCATGTAACCTTCACCGATGTGAAATGTTTCTTGCTGAAAGTTTTCACGCAAACTATGTAGAGTATCAAGGATAATATCAACAAGAGGGCAATGCGTCATTGCCCACCAGGACTTGCAATGAAGTTCACTGTCATGTTTGATGACACTTGCATACTGCTAAAATCTTTCTTCAAGTTGGAAAAGGGTAGAATGGCTGCTATTGTTAATCTTGAGAAGGTACCCAACTGGAGAAATAAGGATGTGACGATTGTGTTAAGTGTTCTCAATCAAGACCAATACTACAAGTGTGATTTTATATGTGGACAACAATCTAAATGTCTACTGGGACTTGGTCAAAAGGAGATTAAATTTGCAGGATTTACAAACATTGAGAGTACAGGACATGTGAAACGAATCAGGCTGGAGGATGGAACATCTGGTGTTTCAGCTTTTGAGATTAGCGTCTACAAGGCTATACGCAGACCTATGCCACTGCCATCTACTGAGGGGGGATATGATGAAATTGATGGACCATGCATTGTTCGTGAAAGGAATAAGCCATCAGTTGAGCGTTATGTCACCAACAATGATTATAGCCGAGGAGAAAGACTTCTTCAGCTGTATATTCTGTTCAATACTGAAGATTAATTATATGTTTGACAATAAATACTATGTACTTTAAAAAAGGATGTGTATGTGTTTTTGTCAAATCAAATTTGAGACTTGTATGTCACTATCACACTCTAGTGTTTCACATGTTTTAGAATTCCTTCACATATAAATATTAAAGTTATTAATATAGGTTACTAACACTCTTGTTTTGTTATTCAAAAGAGAATCGAAAAAGTTTTTGTCATTACCATAATGTGTTAATAAAAAAACATAACACTGAATCACACTGTGTCTCTTTCTTTCTTCTCTTTCCTTACTCAAACTACACTAAAGACACAACTGAAAACTGTGTCAGTTGTAGAGGAAAATCAATATAGCAAGCTTGTCTTGTGTCAGTTTACAAGGCCTACCCCAATGGGGAGCCACCAGAGCAATTTAATCCATAGTGGCAATGTGATAGTTTTTTTTTTACATGCCCTACCCCAATGGAAGGGGGGAAGGGGTAGAAAAGCAAAGTAGTTGTGTAGGCCACCAGCAAAGTAACAAACTATTCATTCCCAACAACAATTATTAAGCCTTTATTCCTGCCAGCTTGTTTTGCCCATAAGGAGAAAATCAATACCTCTTCTTCTTCTTCACCTTCTACATAGCTTCATGGCAATTACAATTAATTGAACAGAGCTAAGCTTCCAATTATTATTGTTGATTGTATTGCATTAAGAAGTGGAATTTGATAATAAAAAAGAAACAATTATTACTCTACCTCACTTTTAAATATTGATACAATTATTGTACTTTGATTTCAAATTCGATTCTTCACTTAAAAAGACTTGCGATACTTACCTTTCTGACAATGGTCAATGCAGCCAACATTATATTGTTGAGGCTATGGAGATATCATCGTATTCTATTGTTTGATAACAAAAAACAATAATGAATATTAAATTATGAAACAGTAATTCATAAAATATATTATAGACATGATACCGCGATTCACGATACATAATTATATAGATTATTACAGTCGTTATGAGATTATCTCTCTATGATTTGTGAGATCGGACACGATCAGCTGTTATTCAAGGACTCTTTACAGCCCTAGGGACGTAAAGTTTTACCGGCCTGGTTGGAAAACAATCACTTTCGGCCTCCATATGACGCACGTAAACCAGCTCATTACATCCAAGTGTGGCGAAAAGAATATTTCCATTTCATTCCCTTCATATTCTTATTGAAAAATTATGAACGATGTATAAGGAGATCTTGAATCTAAATTAAGATTTGAAATGGCATGATAATAATCGAATTGTGAAATATCACTGTTTAATATGTGGGAGGTGAATGTTTCACTATCTTAGGCCTGGTTGCACAACAGCCGGTTAAATTTTAACCGTGATTAATTTCACGAGAACCAATCAGAAAAGCCGTTTTTCGTCCTGACAGGTCTGCGAAAGAGTCTGGCCGCTCTCTCTACGGAACCAACGTCATAGTATTCACAATTCCACACCGCTACGATTACCGGACTGATCGTGTGTTATTGAACTGGTTAGAAAAACTAATATAGCCATGGAAAAAATTTGTAATTTATTCTCTAATTGTAAATTTATTGATATGAGTCATCTGGGTAGGAGATTCCACACACACATCTCATAATCTGCAACTCAATAAATTAGGCAAGAAAATGATCTGTGATAGTATAATTGGTTGCATGCGTAGTAACTTCCTGTATAGAAAATCGACTCCAGCTATTCCTCTCTATAGTTCTTTTTAGTGTAATTGACATAAGTGAAACCGAGGTAACTGAAATTTACAATACTTCTCGCTCAAATCTAGTTTTGACAGTGACTCTCCTCTTGACAATCTACATCCAGATATTAGTATTCACAATTCCACACCGCTACGATTTACCGGACTGATCGTGTGTTATTGAACTGGTTAGAAAAACTAATATAGCCATGGAAAAAATTTGTAATTTATTCTCTAATTGTAAATTTATTGATATGAGTCATCTGGGTAGGAGATTCCACACACATCTCATAATCTGCAACTCAATAAATTAGGCAAGAAAATGATCTGTGATAGTATAATTGGTTGCATGCGTAGTAACTTCCTGTATAGAAAATCGACTCCAGCTATTCCTCTCTATAGTTCTTTTTAGTGTAATTGACATAAGTGAAACCGAGGTAACTGAAATTTACAATACTTCTCGCTCAAATCTAGTTTTGACAGTGACTCTCCTCTTGACAATCTACATCCAGATATTAACCCAATCATTCCCACATATGAAACCAAAGATATTTGTTATGGTAAGATATCTACTTTCCTCGTCAAATTCCAATGAATAAAAAAATAGAACAAATGTTGATAAGGTCTCCATATTACATCAAAATGTACAACACCTACCATCACGCTTGGAAATGTTAAATATCAATTTAGATGAGTTGGAGCCTGACATAGTAGTGATTTCAGAACACAAAATGTCAAATTCTGAAATAGAAATACTCAATGTTCCGAAATATCAGATAAGCTCAAGCTTTTCTAGACTAGAAAGTACTGGAGGCGGGTCATGAACCTAGTACATAATAAAATATTTTCCAAGTGTAAATATGTAAGTTACCAGCTATTTTGACAATAACAACAGAAAAAGAGTTTGAATGCTGTGTTACTGAATTCACTCTTGTTGGTTTAAATTTGTAATGGCTTGCTTATACAGAACTCCTCAGCATTGTTTTTGGTTCCATTCTTAGAGAAGTTAGAAATTCTACTTGAAATTTTTGTAAAAAATATAAGAAAGTTATTTAGCAGGAGAAATAAATATCAATGTTTTAGAGAAAAATAATACTTATAATAAGTTAATCGAGATCCGGTGAAATGCAAACATCTAAACATCTAAACTGAAGTTGCTCGTTTAATAAATAGGATTTATTCTACAGTTGGAAATAGTTGCATTCGTTCAAATGCTGATTAATGAATAATTATTATAAACGAAAATCCTAATTAACTGCTGTAATTTATTCTATTTTAATTCTGTTTGAAGAGAATCTCACATTAGATTATTTCTGGTTTTTATTTCAAAACAACCCACATATTATTGCAATTTATAATATTATCTACTTTTAAATCCACTTTCACGAATTCCCACTTCTTTTATGAAATTTATGTCTTCAATTTAGATTTCTTGTTGGATACGACTACTGTAATATTTCATATTACAAACGCACAATTATATCATCGTAAAGCTGCGTTCACACCAAAGTTATGAACGGCAAAAAACAGCTCAAACAGCTGATTTGAGTTGCAACTTCCCCTTTTTCTCCTACTTACAAGTTTCTATATATTTTTTTCTAGTAGTTCTGTGAACAGTAGGCCTCAGGCAGCTAAAATCACAGTCTCTTCTAATACTGTCAATCAGAGTAAATTTTGTCCTGTCCTGTCGTGTCGGCGTGATATCAGTGTATAAACGACTAATGGCTGTTTTGTTTGTTGTATTGAGAATGCTAATAATTTGATGTAAAGAGCTATATGCTACTATCATCAAAAGCTTACCGAGTTGAAAGCAGAGAAAAGTCGGGATAAAATACTATACTTCTTCAAGTTATCAATTGCATGCCTCACTCCATGCAATTAATATTCGACACAGCAGCTGTTTTCTCACTAAGTTACTAAGTATCAATAGATATTGAATCGCATGCGTCATTGCATGCAATTTATAATCCACTCGACAGCTGATTTATGATGAATGGTTCTATAGTCTGATTTTTACTCAAATATTGGCGTATAAAGGAAGGCTCTTTTTCCTTTTATATTATCCTTAAAATACAAAATTTCCAAAAACCTTGTATATACGTCGACGCGCAATTTAAGAAGAAACATACCTGTCAAATTTCATGAGAATCTATTACCACGTTTCGCCGTAAGTGCGCAACATATAAACATTTAAACATTAAGAGAAATGCCAGACCGTCGACTTGAATCTTAGACCTCACTACGCTCGGTCAATTAATTTAAAGAATACTATAATTCTATTTTATAAATGCTGTGCTATATTCACTTTCTTGGTAAGGGATACTCGTATTTATAAATAGAAATTCAAATCGAAGTACACTTTTTCAACTCTAATTTATTCTCACAACAAGAGAAATGCAAAACCGTCGACGTGAATCATAGACCTCACTTCGCTCGGTAATTAATTTGAATAGACTTATGGGCAGTGAAGTAATTTATAAATTATTGAATGAATAAGAAAATATGGATAACTACCATAATATAACCTCCACAACTACTGAGAAGTATTTCGTATTCATTAGATGGATACCCTGTCAGCTGATAATTATCATATACAGCAAATTTGAATTTTGGCGATTAACAGCCCCCTAGATGCCAGCAAATGTAATTACCTCTTGACCAGTAGTTACTAGTCATATCAACTCTTGAACGGTTTCGTCACCTGAAGTGCCATATCAATTTACATGCATATTGCTCCTTGGGGTGGACTAGATCTCCACCTTGGCCAATCTATGAACTTCACGGTGGCTGTGAAATGTAGTGGGAATTTAGATTTGGTGCCAGTGAACTCGTTAACAGAAATCATGATATCGTGGAGTACTTGGTAGAACTGCTTTAATTTTCATGCGTATTATTACAAAGAGCTGTGCTATTTTTAAAATGTATAATTCAGAGCTACTTTCTTGTATTTTCATGAAATAGAATCATAGTACCCTTAAAATAAATTGAATAATGACCGAGCGAAGTGAGGTCTAAGATTCAGGCGACGGTTTGGCATTTCTCTAAATGTTACATTTTTAAATGTTTATTATGTTTATATGTTGCGCATTCACGGCAAACGCGGTAATAGATTTTCATGAAATTTGACAGGTATATTCCTTTTTAATTTCTCGTCGACGT
>NC_052515.1:31511319-31579555 GCF_014356525.2 Nilaparvata lugens | reverse complement strand
AAAGATGAGAAAACCCATACGAAATGCCTTCAGATGAAATCGATTCGATGCCATTCCCTGGACATCGAAAATTCTGGACAAATCCAGTTCCTCATCATAGATTCCCAGATTGAAATCAGAGACGTCTAGAGGCTCTAAACACAATTTACTTTGCTTTAATTTTCAACTTCAGACATTAATAAGCTTCTAATAGTCTGAAACATACTTCGAAACCGTGTTTCAAGCATTTAAAATAGCTTTGTCTCTCATCGTCTGAGGGGCTCTAAAAGTGAGGTTAGGTTCCATAATGATAACAAAAAGAGGTCATTGTTCTATTTTTTTAACTCAATCTTAATAGCTAAATGTTTACTATTTCAGGGAGCTCTGGACCTTTCAATTATTGTCATGGGGAATGGGAATTCTGTGGTTTACAATCCAGGAGTAATCCTAACCTCTAAAAGTGAGGTTATGTAACAGTTTCTGTTAAAGTGTACACACTCGTGCTCTACCCGCTTGTCCAGTAGTTAGTGAGCACCTTCAGACAACCATATAATTAAGTTCAAGAAGTCATATTTTTTTCATAATACATTAGGTCCTCTATGGAGACTAACCTTACGGCAAACTACTTTTATACTGTAGTGAGATTTATCAGAATTACTCAGTTATAAATATGTCTAGTAACACACACATCGATTTTTGCACGTACTCATAAATTCTATTAGATTGAACATAACTTGGGAAACACATGATTATGTACCTGCACACACATCCTGCGTTTGACAAGCTCCATTCAATCTAATAGAGTTTTCGCCACACTTGGATGTAATGAGCTGGTTTACGTGCATCATATGGAGGCCGAAAGTGATTGTTTTCCGACCAGGCCGGTAAAACTTTACGGCCCTAGGGCTGTAAAATGACCTTGAATAACAGCTGATTGTGTCCGATCTCACAAAAATCATAGAGATAATCTCATAACGACTGTAATAATCTATATAATTATGTATCGTGAATCGCGGTATCATGTCTATAATATATTTTATGAATTACTGTTTCATAATTTAATATTTATTATTGTGTTTTTGATATCAAACAATAGAATACAATGATATCTCCATAGCCTCAACAATATAATGTTGGCTGCATTGTCCATTGTCAGAAAGGTATGTATCGCAAGTATTTAGCCTAAAAGTGAAGAATCGAATTTGAAATCAAAGTATAATAATTGTATCAATATTTAAAAGTGAGGTAGGCTAGAGTAATAATTGTTTCTTTTTTATTATCGAATTCCACTTCTTAATGCAATACAATCAACAATAATAATAGGAAAATACAGCAGAGATCTAAAGTTTAAGGTAAGCCTACTGGTGAAACTCAGCCTTGACTGAAAAATTCCTAGTAATTTTTCCGTAATTCATTATTAAAACTTTTAGATAATTTTTCTTCAATATCAAACCATATAGAGAAAAAACAATAGGCCCACTCAAGATTGAATCTTCGAATGTTTTCTCTATGATTTAACTATTTTCAGAGCAATATTTTGTTGTGAAAATGCCGGCAAACTGGCTTTAAGTTTGCCGCTATACACTATATATAGTAGCCTACATACGTTACCTGACTTACAGGCCTCTTCAATCAGAAATATGCAATGGCCGAGAGCATAAAGGCGTATTTCATCAGAACTCAAAGCTTAGTGAATTACAAACATGATCTAGGTTCGAACCTTGGTCAGTGACATTTTTTTTTGTCGATGAATTTCGACTTTTATTAGCTATTTTTTATATTAGTTACCGTAATTTAAATTTCAATCAATTTTTTAGATATATTTTGAGACAAAACTGTGAAATATGCAATTATAGTATTAATTTTTTAATCACATTATTTCAAAATAGTAATGAAAATTCTATTCATCCATCTATCCATGAGATATTGCACCAGGCGCAAAGCTATAAAAATTCAAACAATTATTCGAAATATTAATAGTATAAAAATATTGTCACTATTGTAAATTATTAATTAGTAATATTGAAATTAATTGACAGTGAAAGTTGTCATAACCAAGATTCAAACTATCAAAATAGGCTGTTTGAATTTATTTATTTTTTAATTTCTTATATATTGGGAAGTTTTTTTTTTGGTGTGGCGAAAAATAGCATTCGCACCATGGGCAAAAATGTATTTCCGGCTCTCAATCTTTTCTAGTCCTCGGCCTACGGCCTCGGACTTAAAAACCGATTTCGAGCCGGAAATATCTCATTTTCGGCCCTAGGTGCGAAATATACTATTATAAGGATGACATAAAATCGATGTTTGTAACTGGCTCAACACCTACGGTGGTTTCTATTGAACCAATGTTCACAGTTCCAAGTGAACCTCACTAAGGCTTTATATAAAAACTTTGCAGTATTATAGAGCCCTAAATCTCACTATATGCGACCCAACCTCACAATTAAATCTATCACCTATAATACTAGGCAATACCGACCTGCACCGCTCTCTAATGCCTTGCCACAATGAAGATAGACGCGCTGCAATGGGCCGCACATTCCCACATATCAGTCAACACATAATTTCCATCAGTTCTGATTGGACTCAGCGAGTATCATTAGTCCCATTACAGCTGATGGCAATCATATTCTCAATGTACCTGATATGATATGTGGGAGATTCAGCTTTAGAATCGCAATAGAAGACTGTAGGCCAGTTTCCATTGCCACAAATCCCAGAGACAAGTTGCACAACTAATCATTGATTGCTATATTCTGGAGACAGCTACTGTTGGGATACATTAATCTGTGGCAATGGAAACTGGTCTCAAGTAGTTAGTAGTAGACACATTGAAATGGAGTGCCACCTCGCCACGCTCCAATGTGCGCCACTCTCTCTTCAATGTTGACAGTACTCTGTCAATAGTCTGCGCTTGCTTGCTTATCAACCATCATAACAATCAAATTATGTCATTCTATAGACACTAATCAACATGAATGATTAATCTATAAAGTATGTGCCCTGAATTGTAATGAATTTATAGACTAGTACTAAAACTCGTTGCACACAGGTTCATCAGTAGCGGTTATTAACTGCTACGGGAACGCGGAATTAGGAATGTCCGCAACTGAAATGTTTATCACATTCCCACTTCCGTGTTCCCGCCACAGCTAGTGGACGCTACTATTGTCCCTGTGTGCGGCTCCTTCAAAGAACGCTATTAAAACTCACTCTAAACACACTTTCAATAAGTTGGTTCAAAATGGCTACCTCCTCAACCAATAGTGGGACTGTATCTCAAGATTGTATGGAGGAGGAGGGGGGATGAATACTCAAAGATTGGTAATTAATATTTCTATAATACGATCAGTATATTTGATTCCACCCAATAGAATACAGTTAAAATACACAACTCAGCAGTTGGAAAAACATTGACGAATATTATTGAATTTGTAGTGGAAGTATCCTTGGGTACAGAAAAAGGGTGGGGGTATCCAAGTCTTCACAGAATTTATTTTTATAATTATGAATTGGGTTCAGAAAACAATGAAACTTCATAACTATTAGAATGACCCAGCTTTTAAAATCATAGCGGAAATGAACCAGACAGGAATAATTATAACATCCTGAGATCAATTCACTCATGAACCAACAACTCTTCAATATAATGACAAATTGAATAAAAAATATAATGATGAATGAAATTAAATGAATGATGAAATAAAAATAAAATGAATGATAAAATAAAAATAAAATGATGTACACCAAAAACAAAATTTTATTACAAATTAATAAATCATAAAATAATAAGATGAATGAAAAAATTATAAGATAAAAATGAGTTATTTTGGAGAAAATAGAATTAGTCCTAAGGGATCCTATAGTCGACTGCCGATTCCCTTTCCTGTAATATAAAAATTTGAACAACATTTAGAGCTTTGATTCATTTGGAATTTTTTGCTATGTTCAAGTGCATCAACAAGCCGTGCGATTTCTGGAAACTAGTGGTGCTCTATCATGCTATAAATACATCACCAACAACGAGGAGAAAAAAAATGAATGAAAAAAAAATAATAGTGAAAACAAAACAATAATTGGTGAAATGATTATGTGGTTTCAAACAGCACTGATGTGCACAAGACAAGCAATCAAATCAAGTCACAGCAAATGAGACAATCCATAGTCGAAATGTGTTTAGAAAAAAAAAACAAAGCTATAAATGCTCATGAAGAAGAAGAAGAATGAAGACAGAGAAGAAGAATGAAGAGAAAGAAGACTGAAGACAGAGAAGAAGAAGAAGAGAAAGAAGACTGAAGACAATACTATGAACAAATCTAGACTTAGCTTTCAATGAGAAAGACATCACAAGTTCAAGCAGAAGATCAAAACTATCAATTATTCAACTCAAAACATTCCAAGTAGAAGCTGCGTGATATTACAAGTTTGCAGAAGAGTGCATAATATTAGTCTAATATACAGTTATTTACAGCAAGCAGACAAGACAACACAACAAAAAAAGGTGAAAAGAAAACCAGACAATCAAAGAAGAAGAAAAGTCAACATGCTAAGGTTAGAAACGAGAAAGAAACTACCTACTAGTTAATAATCATTCACAGTGCCATAATAGTCAGGATATACTTCAGTATTACAACGCTATCTATCTATCCATGTAAATAAAACAATTTCGTTCATCACTGACTGGTGTAGCCTACTTTGAGGAAATATTTTTTAGAAATATTTATGGCAATGCGGGAAACTTAGAGATGCTTTACAAGCCCAATTATCTTAGCAACCCCAGATGCTCTACAAGCTGTCTACTATCATAATTTTTTTCAACTACTGTCTACTAAAACCGTTCAAGCGTCTCCCAAACCTGGTAACATTACGAAAAAAATAGGCTACTTCAAAAGCCTATTTAAGTGAGAGAATTAAAATCGTAGATCATTCAAACTATAATAACACCGACTGACGGCGCTAATAGAACCATCGAGGCTCAGTTCAAATTCACTCATATTTCCACCAAAATACACCGGTTAAATCTGTTCATTTTTAAAAGCTTCCCAAAGACTCGCTTATCAGAGTATAGAATACAATTACTGTTTTTATTTTTTATAGAGAGCAAAGATAGGGCGCAAGCATAAGATTAAGGCTGGCCACTAACGACAGGACATGCATGTATGTACACACAAGTTTATCATGCATGTCCTACCGTTGGAGGCCAGCTTAAGAATAATTATGGTTAATCGCAAGATGCATTCTATAACACGCAAGCAGCTCGCAAAGTGCACAATCAAACATCACAATTCAAACAAGAAACAAGACAAATATAGTAAAAATCATCAACTAACCTGAAGAAAATTCCGTATGATGGTAATAATGCATCAGGTTGTGAAGTAATCCAAGGCTGGAGATTAGAGCAGTAACATTCTTCTTCAAGTCTTCTCTCAAAGCAGTGAGATTCCTCTGCGCGGTCATTCTGCTTCCAACATTTCAATACACTGCAAAAGAACATAATGCTTAGCCAACAAAGTAATAGATACCGTCTACAAATAATACACAAGTGGAGTGACTCAAGGTGGTTGAAATAAGTGGTTGAGACACAAAATTCGTTTTATTCAACAGCAAGACACAGTCAAAACTGTTGGGGGCATAAGTCCTGTTTCTAAAAAAAATCAAATTCCATCAACACATACATTCATCACAAAACACATCAAGATTGATGAAAAATAATAGATTCACTTCTAAATCAAATTTTAGGTGCAAGAAGATAGATTGGCTACTCATACTTCACAACTCAGCTACTTCATATTTCTGTAATATATTATATTCAACTATTGTAACGGTAATAATTAAAGTGCTGTACGATTTAGAACAGTTTCCACCTCACAAACCAAGAAATTAAGTGAAATGCAGCTTTAGAATTAGCCCATTTCTGTATATATACTCCTCACCATCAGGTGATATCATCGAGAAAAGATGGCTTAAGAATTTATGCCATAATATAGAGCGTTTATGTTGCAAATGTGAGTGCTAAATGAAGCCGATAGTCCTAGTAGTTGTTTTTGGTGAAGCTATGTGACGCTGGTAGTCTCTCATACTGTGCCCTTCTTACACTCCCAACAACACACTAATAATAGACAGTAGTCGACAGTAATCGGCTTGAAATTAGGAACATAAACGGCCTATTTCATGAGATATATTCTAAGCTATATTCTCTGTATGGTGTGATACAGTTAAATCAAGTTTCATAACCACTTGACTTTCATTTTATCTCGGATTGTGAACATGAAATAGCCTCAATTTTTGGAACATACCATGGAGGGATATTATCTTCTCATGTTATCTTTTCTTCATTCTCTATGTGCCCACCTTTTGATTTTTAATGTGTTAAATAAAATGATTGCTTGCTGTGTTGGTTAAAATTATTTATTGATTGATTGATTAACGTCTCCACTACCTCCTCACTATGAGAACACCTATTTGGCATCACACCTTAATTCAAGGTCTGATCACACAGAGAGCGATCTGCTGGCAGCGGTCTTGGATTAATATATACTTATAGATATCTTAAGGTATAGATATTAATATCAACGTATGACACTCAAGATTTCTGCTCCAATACATTGGCTTGAATGAATCCAATTGATTGAAATGAAATTTCTTCTGCTATATGTGTTAGAAGTGAAGTGGGCTCTCTTAAAAATTTTGTTTGTCTTTTTTCTCTCTCTCTTCTTCTCTCTTCCTTTCCCATTCTTCCCTCTTCCACACCTCTTCACCATTCATTCTTACTTTTATTTTTAGGTAGTTTATGTTGCAAATTCCGAGCTGACTTGCTGTTAACTCAAGCTGATTACTGTCTATTATTAGTGTGTTGTTGGGAGTGTAAGAGTGTAAGAAGGGCACAGTATGAGAGACTACCAGCGTCACATAGCTTCACCAAAAACAACTACTACGACTATCGGCTTCAGTTAACACACATTTACAACAAAAACGCCCTATACGATAGCGTATCATCTTGTGCTATATTTTCTCTAAGATAATAGTCACTGCCCTACTATCCGAATAAGAATTGACAGACTACTATCATCCAAAAAGATACAAAAAACATGAAATAGAAGTCAGTTCCCAATAACACCTAAATAATGTCAGGAATAATGCAAACTATAAGATTACCAGGGGTTTGAAAACTATTTTACAGTATTTAGCTACCTATTTTATGGGGTAGCTTCAAATCGGGGATAATCAGCGATGGAAAAACTATTGGAATGCTTTCTTCCAGTCATTGATCAACTTTAAAACAATAATATTGTAATTGTTTAAAAGTTCCACTACCACCATCGAGGAAGGCACCCCAGCTGCCTCTCACCGCCTCCACAGAGGCCGACAACTGCGCCCCAGCCGCCATCGTCGCCGCCTCCACCACAACACCACGCTCTTGGTCACGCCGTCCAAGACCCCACTGTACTCTCGACCACCAAGACGGACACCCCGAGTCACTACAGGCCGGCCTCTCCTCTCGTCAGCGACGAGAACACCTCGCTCGGATGTCACGCTATGTCAGCTCACGCCTTCCCTCGTAGCCCACCGGCTGTGACGACCCTACAGCTCACGGGTCAGCCCTTGCCGCGCGCGGATCCTCTACACGGACAACAGCGACTCAGCCGCCATGCACTCCACCCACACTCAGGGTGATGATGCTAGCAAACCAGAGCACCAGCTGCTCCACCACCCTCCACGGCCACCTAGACTTGGAGATTATGAACCAACGTCAGTCCGTCTTCTTCCTAGGCCTACCAGATCTTCGAGACGACCTGATATTGGGACGCACTGGCTTACCACTAATCGAGCCACACTTGATTTCGCCTCATCTTCGGCTGCCAACGGCGAGAAGTCATCTATTGGATGTCACCTCAGAACAGATTGACCCCGAGATAGTCGAGCAGTTAACGAAAACAACACAGAGCCAACTTGTGTCAACTCCTCCAGCGGCACATACACCAGCCACAGTAACCACAGCCGCAACTCACAGTATCCAGCTCCTGTCCACTTCCATCAAATCCAATTGTTTCATTTGTTGGTCGTCGCATAGACAAAAAATTTTCAATTTTTCAATTTATTTATTCACACACAATTAATTACATCAATAAAAAAGCATTACAGTATAAAATAAATAACATAAATATGAGAACACATTACAATATTAGAAGGCAATTTATACATGTTATGTAGTGAAGAAGGGTAGAGGATCAAAAGTTCTTCCAACTATGGCTATCCATGTCATAGGAAGGCTTTTGATCCTTGGATTTTTTGGAAAGGATTGGGAAAGGGATGTGATAGAGCACAAGTAGGGGAAGTGAGCGCACTAATCAGAAAAGTTCTCTGTTAACTTATTATAGTTCTCAAAGGTAGAAGAAGTAGTTAATTTTGATCCAAGCATTGATATCCGTTTTTACTTTTTTTTGTTATCTTGGCACAGCTAATAATTTGTTCAGGAATTTTATTTATAATGTTAGTGCTTAAATATATGAGTTATCTTCTAATATTTTCAATGTTATTATGATAGATAAGGTACTTATTTGAGGTGGGTCTTAAATTGTATTGATTATTGATATTATTATTAGTGCAAATGAAATTATTTTTATATTTAAATATATACTTCACTACATTCATTACATACAACTGTCTAACTGTCAACACGTTAAACTCTTCAAAAGTCAGGTTGGTTGGGAAAAGTCTAGGCTTATTTAAGATTGTTTTAATGATTGATTTTTGAATTATGAAAAGCTCTTCCAAGTGGGAATTATAACAGCCCCCCCATACTGAAATACCATACTGAATTATGGACTGTACCAGTGCAAATTATACCATTTTAAGATGACTTGAGTTTAGAATTTTTTTTGCTTCGTAGAATTTATAAGAAAGATATATGATTCTTTTGCATAAAAATTTGATATGGATGTCCCACTTCAAATATTCATCTATTATGACGCCTAGATATTTTGTGCTTGTTACTCTTTTTTTATGGGACAAGTGCAGTTATTGAAGTTCATGTTGCAGTTTGAATGTAGTCTCAGATTCATATTTTCGTCGGGTTTACTAGTTGTATTGAGTGCAAAGGTGATGTAATTGGTTTTATCAATGTTCAAGCTCAAAGTGTTTTTGTCTAACCATTTTTTAATGAGAAAACAATTCTGTTCTGCAATTTCATGAGCCTCGATCCACGATTTTCCATAGAAAACAGCTGCAGTGTCATCTGCGAATGATATAGTTGTTGAGTTTTTTAGTTTCTGGCTCAGTAAATCATTCACATAAATATAAAAAAGGATTGGTGAAAGTACAGTTCCCTGAGGCAACCCGTAAGAGGTCATTTTAGAGGTATCAGTACATCCATTTATTGTTAAAGACTGTGTTCTATCTCTCAAATAGCTTTTAATTGATTATAGAAAAATTCCCCTGAAGCCATATTTCTCGAGTTTATTGTAAAGGGAGTAATGTGGAATAGTATCAAAAGCTTTTTTGATATACAAGAAAACCGCTGAAGATTTGTAATTGGAAATCCGGTTTTGTGAAACAGTATTAGCAAATTTAATTAATGCATCTTCCGTACTCTTCTCAGCCTGAAATCCAAATTGATTTTCATTTATTAAAAATGTAGGGAAAACGCCAATCTTGAGCGTATCTTGTACGCAAAACAGGAGAAATTACAACGCTACATTTCTAGAACTGTAATAACTGGGAATGCATATTCCAACTCTAACCACTCGAACTACTAGTTCTCGGAAAAAGCTGAGAAAACGGTGGAGAACCGCCGAATTTGAGATAAATCAATCATAAATATAGTGGAGATCTTACCTCAACTAATCTCCATTGGTGAAGATGGACGAAGTTGACCCTTAAAGTTGTCACATCCCTACAGCTGTGTGGTAACCAGCTTTCAACATTTGAACAACAAGCTGAAAAAAGCAACATTTAATTACTACTTGAACAACACTACAAATAATTAGCGCATATTCAAGTGAAAAAAATAAGGGCCTGAGCACACAGAGAGCGGTCATTGATTAAAGCGGCCTTAAGGTTCAATTCTTAACAGGCGAATCTACAATTCTAGTCGCGCTGCTATAGTCGCTCAGTCACTTGCGGCTGTAGCCGTCTCAGGTTCAGGGCCAAGCCACACGTAGCGTTTTTCAGACTAGTCGGCAAATCCAAAAGCTTTCTGCTCTGCCGACACGTCTGAAAAACGCTTCGTGTGGCTTTGCCCCTATTATATTACTGACAATTACAGCAGCTAGCAAGTGAGCGTCACTTGGAGGAATTTGCAGAGCAGAGAAATGGAGGGAGATCAGCCAATTACTGTGATGAATAGAGCCATAGACTCAGTGCTTTTAGAGAGGAAACTACATAACCGTATCATGAGCAGTTGAACGCACACTAAAGACTACAAAACACTGCACTGGCCGCTTTGGCACGGCAACATCGCCGCCGCTCTACTATACTCCTACCTTTCTCTGCTCCGCATATCCCTGCAAGTCCAAACTTGCTATTTTGTATGGACTATGGACCTTCAAGCTACAATTCCTTAGCGACGAGTCTGACCGCACATCTTTAGTGAGGCGGCTCGAGTCGCTTGATAGTCTGGTAGCGACTGGAGCACAAAGCCAATAATTCATAGTTTTCAACTATTTCACAAGTTCAACAATAAGGGCGGAATAGCAGTGACGGAATTTCGGTCGCGTTTTTGTATCGTAATAGAACGCATAGCCCCTTATGAGGAACACCAGCGAAATTCTGCATAAAAGACAATGCATCCTGTAAACCAGCGAGAAAAATTGCGTTGCGTCTATTCCGCCCGTATAGTTGGGACATAGTACCACCATATAATTTTAATAAATTCAACTCTAACTCCACGAACTCACTATGCGCGCAATTGATTAATTCCTGTTACAGTTTTCACTTGTGAACATGCCTAAGCGGTATGTCCATGCCATGAGTTTTATTTGTCAGGAAGTGGCTTGGCGACTAAATACCAGAGGCTATTAGGAGTTTATTTCGAGGGGCCGAACGACGTTACTTATCAACTCCTAAAATCTAGCTACTGCATACAAGGCTATCTTATCGTTGCCGGCCCCAACCTTCAACCCTCAGGGTGAGCCGGGTTGGATATCCAGTGCAGTCGAGTCTCTAGTTCACCTAGTGCTATCCCACTACAAAATGATTCATGTCATCGATTCGACATCATCTGCTGCGAATGTGGACAGCACAAACAAGTGAGGCGAATACAGATATCACCGACCACTAGAAACCTGGTGGTGACTTGTAGCAGTCAGTAGAATGCGCTGACACGCGGTAATAAACCGGTGGAGCCGCCAAGGCAGTAATAAGGGTCCTTATGCCGCAGCCACATGTTGGCCCAATGATGACCACCGCCAGTGTGTCGATGGGTAGTTTGCCAGCGCTGGCCTTCATTGGCCATCGCTCCAATTTTTCTCGAGCGGAGGCCAGCCCCCCACCGTAGGCCAATGAAGGCCAAACCACCCATCCACACCAGTCAACCAATGCCTGTTTTGTCGTTTGTTTTGCTGATTTTTCTGTGTAAATGAGTATCTAATAAATTATCGAATAAAATATTTGTGATATAATGAATAATTTTGATTTATCAAGTGATTGGAAAAACTCTTATAAATTCTGATACAAGCTACATTTTGTCAAGGCGACAAAGTTGAACAGCTGGTGTAATAGGACAGAAGAACTGGCTAAATCATTGCCACTCTGGGCGGCACTGGCTAGATTGGCTTTCTTTCAAGATGGCGGATTTTGACGTCACGATTCTAGCCGAGTTTCCATTGTGCATGTATTGTTTGACGCTGGTCTTGATTGGGCACTGGCCACATTGCAGTGTAGATGGCAAGACCAACGCGAGTAGCTTAGATTAGTGGGGACTGACCGGTTTTTTTGCGCAATCCGCGAGAAATAAGGAAAAAATTTTGCGCAAATCCCCCTCCCCCTCCCCCCTCCCCCTCTGCGCATGCGCAAACTCCCCCCTCTCCTCCCCCTTTCCTCCCCCCTCTCCTCCCCCTTTCCTCCCCCTTTCCTCCCCCTTTCCTCCCCCTTTCCTCCCCCTCTCCCTCTCCCTCTCCCTCTCCTTCTCCCTCTCCCTCTCCTTCTCCTTCTCCCTCTCCCTCTCCCTCTCCCTCTCCTTCTCCCTCTCCTTCTCCCTCTCCCTCTCCCTCTCCCTCACCCCTCTCCCAGTGAGGACGAGGGGGAGGAAGAGAGACAGTGAGGGAAAAAATAATTTCCCTTTTTCCCTTTTCTACTGACAGATTAAAGTGAATCCATCTTTCTACTGTCAAATTAAAGTGAATCCATATTTCTACTGTCAAATTAAAGTGACTCCATCTAATGTTATACTGACAGTGAGAGTCAACCTTGGAAGATATGCTCAAATTATTCTCTCAGTCAGATCTTAAGTCAGCATCATGAAGCTCTAAGAACCCAATTCAACTTATACTGACAGATTAAATTCCAGTCTAGTATAGATAAGAAACTCTTTTGTAGATGTGCTAAATACTGACAGTGAGAGTCAACCTTGTAAGATATGCTCAAATTATTCTCTCAGTCAGATCTTAAGTCAGCATCATGAATCTCTAAGAACCCAATTCAACTTATACTGACAGATTAAATTCCAGTCTAGTATAGATAAGAAACTCTTTTGTAGATGTGCTAAATACTGACAGTGAGAGTCAACCTTGGAAGATATGCTCAAATTATTCTCTCAGTCAGATCTTAAGTCAGCATCATGAATCTCTAAGAACCCAATTCAACTTATACTGACAGATTAAATTCCAGTATAGATAAGAAACTCTTTTGTAGATGTGCTAAATACTGACAGTGAGAGTCAACCTTGGAAGATATGCTCAAATTATTCTCTCAGTCAGATCTTAAGTCAGTATCATGAAGCTCTAAGAACCCAATTCAACTTATACTGACAGATTAAATTCCAGTCTAGATAAGAAACTCTATTGTAGATGTGCTAAAACCCTATTACTCTTTTAAGTTTCTCGTTCTAGAGTTAGTTGCAAGGATCTTTAAATGCAAGGATATTACTTTAAATGCAACCCTAAAATCTTTAAATGCAAAGTGAATCCATCTTTATACTGAGTGAATACATCTTTATACTGTAAAATTAAAGTGAATGCTAGATGAGTGAAAAAATAATTTCCCTTTTTCCCTTTTCTACTGACAGATTAAGTGAATCCATCTTTATACTGATTGGTTTGCTTTCCACCCGACAGTTAAGAAAAATTTCACAAATTTATATTGAAATTTTCTATGTGCTGTACAAACCGCAGGCGTTGCTTTTTAAGTGTGCTCTCCGAGAATATCTATAGTAAATTTAGTACGAACAAGCATTCCAAAAATAGCTATAGATATCCTCAGACCTATATCACTGGGGGTATCAGCTCTATTGATGTCTTAACAGAATGATCTAAGTTGATCTTTTACATTTTTTATCTGCAATGTCATACAAGCATTTCCAAAGTTCATCGGTATTTGTAACAATAGTTGAGAAATCATTTGCACTACAATAATGTAGATGACCTGTATCTAGTATGTTCAATAATTCGAAAATCTCAGATAAAATTGGAAAATGTACATTTTCTGTTTTTGTTAACGGTAAATCATCGCCTTGGAATCCTGTTGAAAATTTAATAGTTTTTGCAATAGAATCAAATTCATATAGGTAAGAAATCACCTTGCTATGCTTTCAACGAAGGCTATTTCAACGACCCCCACTCCTCCTACCCCTGTCACATGATCACACCATATCACATGACCAGTCTTTGTCAACTATCTTACTATAAATACCACTGCATTGATCTGCATTCGTTCAGTTTGATAGTGTCAACGGTGGAGTAAACATGGATACTTCTAAGGTGTTTAATGTGCCTATGCTCTGTGGTAATAAAATCAAGCCTACCAATGAGCGGTTTGGTTTGTGGCTTCTATCAGAAAACATGTGGAATGACAACCTTGTGACAGACATTGGAAATATGATTACACTGGTGGGGAAGAACTGTTTGTGCAGGATGACTCAAATCTTGTGCCTATTACAGAACCTTTTTGTGACAATATAATGCTTGTGAAAATCTGTGCTTTGGATGATTGTGAGGCAATGGATAAGAGACGTTTTGTTCTAAAAAAGGATATATGTGGTGCATTCAACTTATATTTAAGAGGCAAATTCTCAAATATGGTGTCAGCTAAACATGGAGTCAAAGCAAAGCTACCTTACCTATTGGACAGTGGAAGTGATATGTCTCAAAAGATTCTACAAGTGCTTGGCAATGACAATTACAACGAAGTGAAACAAAAATACCAGGAACCAGTGGGGATACCTTACAAAGTGGAGCTTGCAGATGTGCCAATTGCTACATTGATAGAAGAACTACCGAGATTATTGGAGCAGCTGAGGAAGGAGCACTTCTATCTACTAGACTTGGACATAACACAGGACTTTGCTGGAATATTCAACAAGAATGGAATGTGTGACTTTCTAACTACAAATCATTGTTTCTGCTTTCAAGGAGAATATAAGAAGACTATAATGTGATAGTAGATAACAATAAAACTGTTGGGATTGATTGCTTGACTTGGGTTAATAATAATGTGAGAGTAAAAATTTATAATAAATTTGTATGTCAAATCACAAGCCCTGGTGTAAATAAGCAGTTAGGTAACCATATTATAGACTTTATTGCCTGTCCAGATACAAGATTACGGGAAACCTTTACCTCTGATGCAGCTAAAATGCATGGTATTACACGTTTGGAAGCTACAATCTATAACTATAGTTTAACAAATAGAGAGAATAGCAAAATCTTTGACCCTATTCAAGATAGCTTGTCACTCTTGAATGATAGTAGAAATTATTTCCAAAATGCTCCAATTTATTCTGTGTCCTTGGCTAAAATGTGGAGAAAACTGACAGATAATTTAAAAAATAGCTGTTGTTTGGTTTTTAACAATCTCTTACAATATGTTTACTGGGGAAATAGCAATACCAAGAAATTGACTGGAGTACAATTAAATCTCCCTACCAATCCACAACAACGAAACAAAATAATATCCTATGTAATCTCTGCATTTAGCTTTAATCTACTACCTATTAATTATGTGGAAATTTTCGAGGATGCAGACAACAAGGACAATATTAGTTTTATACAAAAGTGTTATATTAAGAGTGGAGAGACTTTTTTCTCCAAGTCAACCACAGTTTTCTCTAGCATATCCAAAGTTGTTGACCTAGATGAGTTGGGTCTTGTAGCAACAGGTAACTTGATACCACAAGTCTTAAGAAAACGTGCAAACATAAGCTGTAAGCTTCTCCCATACCCTGTTAAAGAGATACAGCCCTTGTCTCCTATCTCAGTGCTATCAACCAAGAAGCGTAAGCTAGAACTGGATGAAATTGATCTAAAACGGAGGAAAATTGAGTTTTTAGAGGCTACAGAGAGCATAAAGGAGCAGCACAAACAGCTTATAGAATTTGAGGAAGAAATAGAAAATTTGAGAGAGGAACTTGAGCCATATTTCCATTCACATTGGCGAAATTTTGATCTAAGTGGAGTGTACAATGTGACTGCATTTTCTGTAAATAATACTGGGAAATTCCCATATGTAGGTGTTTTAGGAGAAAAGGAAGGTTTGAAAAATGTTTACTTTGTAAAGGGGAGCCATAAAAATGTTTTTATTAATGCATACAAAGCTATCGAAACTCTCAAGAAAGAGGGTTATTTTGTAATCCCTTACACTGACAAAAAAGAAATAATTTGTCTACCAAGGGAAGAGAAAATTTGTGTAATTACAGTCAATGGTATGACAAGCTATAATGGTCATACATTTCCTAGAATAGAATCACTTAAGTTTCTGTCAGATGTTTGGAAAAACTTGGAAGACACTCCCTTCACACAAAAAGAAGTGGAGCAGTATAATAACATCACAATGCTGGAAATTAAAGGGAAAGTAAAAGTAGGACAGTGCAAAAGATTAGAAGAGTTACCACAAGGTACAGAGTTGGTCATTATTGCAATTAAGGAAGTGTACAATAGAAACAATACTCGGTATATCCTACAGTTTGAAAATGTGGAAGCATTGTATGTGTCAAACTATTGGTTAGAGGAAGAATTTGAAAAGCCAAACATAGATTTGAATTATAAAATTAGAATCAAGCTAGATGTTTTTAAATATACACCCAGTAGGAATAAGGAAAGAGTTACTTTCTGTATTTGATTTGGTCATAGATATGCTTTGATGTATGTATAATAATTTAAAAATAAAGAAAATTATTGTGACATTGAGTGTTGAAATTGACCTCTCTCCCCTTCTCCTGATTCCTCTCTCATTTTTTCTTTCCTGCTAAACGAGTGGAGGAGGGAGGAGGAGAACAAAGGACAATTTTTGTCCTCGGAGCACAGTTTTTGTCCTCGGAGGGGAGGATTTTTGTCCTCGGAGCACAGTTTTTGTCCTCGGAGGGGAGGAGGAGGAGAACAGAGTACAAAGGAGGAGAAAGCAAATCAAAGGCTAGATAGTTATTTGATTGGTGTGTGCTCATAAGAGAGGGAGGTGGAGTGGGGGCTCGTTGAAATAGCCTTCGTTGAAAGCATAGCAAGGTGATTTCTTACCTATATGAACTAGTGGAAAGATTAAATTTACTCTATTCCTCAAAAGCTTCTGGGAATTCTGCTCATGATGTTGAGATTTCATCTATACTAGAAGAGCTCAGAGAAGCAAAACTAATTATTTAGTGTCACGATGACCTTGCATCGATTCGGACGGATTGAAACACCTACTGCTACCGCTTCAACTGCTGAGGTTTCCTGTAATATTGATGTCATAACACAGACTATAATTGATTCAATAAATCAGCAGGGAATCAGTGAAGCTGTTAAAAGTTCATTACAGACTTTTAGTGCAAATATTGATAAAGTTATCATAGAGAGAACACAAACTCTACAGAGTGCATTAGGAGAAGTGAAAAATTTATCAGATACCTTTTCAACCCAGTTGGTTAGTATTGACAAAAATAAGGTTGATAAATCTTATTTGGACGAAAAATTGAAAGCCATTTCTGATAAAATTAAAAATTTAGAGATCTTAGACAGAAACTATCTTAACACTAAACTGAAACAGCTTAGTACAGAAATTTTTACTAAAGTAAATGAAACACAACCGTCAGTAATTGATAATAAATATTTAGATACTGTTTTGGAGAAATTGACTAGTAAAAATATAACTAAGGAAGAATTTGAAAAAAGATTATCTGGAATGGCAGACGCAATAAAAGCTACTATTTTTGATGGGATTAAACAATTCGTTACAAAGGATGCTGTTAATGGTCTGATTAAACAAATTACTGAGCAATATGCACAAAAAACTGATTTAAAAGATTTTATTAAGAAAGATGAATTGGATCTTGCTGTTAAAAAGGTTAATGATGAACTAACAACCTTGATTACAAATTCTGAAGAAGATACTGTGATGAGACTGCAATGTTCACCCGCTTTTATAGATTATTTAAAATTATTCATTCACAAAATGGCCTACGATATTGTAAGGAATTACGCAAAAGTTAGTTTTAATATGAATTGGATAGAGGCTAAACAACATAATTTGACTGAGGAACAGGTGGGAGATTTGATTACATCGAAAATGGGTCTTGGTCAATATGCTGGGTTTGTATTAGCCCCAAAAGAAAATCTATAACGAGTGGTAAGCATTGCTGGACATCACATTAGATAAGGAAAGTATATCACGCATCGAATTGCAGCAACAGAAGGTGTCATTTGCTTTGAAACGTTTGAACTGATAAGACGATAAAATGAGTGCTTATTTCGATTGCACAAGCTTTAATGAATTTTCAATTGATGCAGACCCGCAAGCAAATTGGGGTTTTGACCATTTGGCTTACGATTGGTTTACTGTAACCAATGTCACATTTCCTGATAGTGGTGAAATTTGCATACACATAATTGATATTGATAGTGAAGGAGACTTTAAAGAGGTTATCAACTTGCCCAATGAGTATTCTCTAGTCTTAAACAAGCATAAACTTAAAAGTTTTCTTTCACGCTCGTGGGAACTTAATGTCAGTGGAAATCGAATTTTCCTAAGAGAACTGCACCGATATTGATGATGTTGATACCCCAAGTGATATAGGTCTGAGAATATCTATAGCCATTTTTGGAATGCTTGTTCGTACTAAATTTACTATAGATATTCTCGGAGAGCACACTTAAAAAGCAACGCCTGCGGTTTGTACAGCACATAGAAAATTTGTGAAATTTTTCTTAACTGTCGGGTGGAAAGCAAACCGGATTCACTTTAATTTGACAGTAGAAATATGGATTCACTTTAATTTGACAGTAGAAAGATGGATTCACTTTAATCTGTCAGTAGAAAAGGGAAAAAGGGAAATTATTTTTTCCCTCACTGTCTCTCTTCCTCCCCCTCGTCCTCACTGGGAGAGGGGTGAGGGAGAGGGAGAGGGAGAGGGAGAAGGAGAGGGAGAAGGAGAGGGAGAGGGAGAGGGAGAGGGAGAAGGAGAGGAGAGGGAGAAGGAGAAGGAGAGGGAGAGGGAGAGGGAGAAGGAGAGGAGAGGGAGAGGGGGAGGAAAGGGGGGAGGAAAGGGGGAGGAGAGGGGGAGGAGAGGGGGAGGAAAGGGGGAGGAAAGGGGGAGGAGAGGGGGAGGAAAGGGGGAGGAGAGGGGGAGGAGAGGGGGGAGTTTGCGCATGCGCAGAGGGGGAGGGGGAGGGGGAGGGGGAGGGGGATTTGCGCAAAATTTTTTCCTTATTTCTCGCGGATTGCGCAAAAAAACCGGTCAGTCCCCACTAATCTAAGCTACTAACGCGGGCCAGCGACTGAGGACTAGGCATAACATAGTGATGTTTGCAATTCACTCACCATAGATATTGTTATGCTCGATCAAGCCGCGGCCTTCGCCCAAGATGAAGACGCCACCCTAATGGCCGTTGTAGATCTCGTTGCGGTGGGGTTGCTGTGGGAATGGATGCGGTTGTCGATGAACTGGCCGAGCCCGTACAAGCCACCCGTCTGTCCGTGGTGGATCTCGCAGTGCACCACTGTCACTGTCGGGTTGGCGCCCGAACCCCGCTATCCCATTGTTGTGGATGTCATTCGCCTCCAACAAACCCTGCAAACAACAAATTACCACATTAGCCACACGTCACGTTTATCTATATACTATATATGCAGGACTGAATTTAGGGTTTTAGTATATTCATATATGTTGTACAGTACGCATCCCATAGCTTTGAAACGGCATATAGGCAAGGAAATAATTACGGCGTTGCAAAAACATCAGGCTTTAGAGACCCTAGATCCCTAGATGGAGGAAGCTCCCTACACACAGAGATTCTTCATGAATGAGAGAGCTGCAACGTATCACCAACAATGGAAAGAGCTTGTTGAACGAATGTCAGCTGATAGGCTGTGTTGTGCTAAAAGGACGTAACTCCAAAATGCTCCTTGTATATCTTTTCGGATGCAACAAGTTGCTTTTGAAAAGATAAAAAAGAGCATCTGTTGCTTTTGAAAAGATACATTTTCAAAAATGTTGGATGTTTTTGAAAGGGTAGTATTGAAGTCTAGTGACCCTCCACCGATAAGCAAAAAGCTACAGGACCCGGACTGTACGAGTAGTCATATGAATAGTATGAAAAAAACACAGAAACTAGTAACACAAAATAATACACATTATAGGCTAACAAGTCAAGGTAATTATTTACATAAGGAGTATATGTTTTCTACACAGTCAGTATATGTGGTACCTACCGTCAATTTATCATGTCATGTTTTAACCGATGATTACTATAATGTCTGGCATTCAAACAATATTATAATGGAATTTCACCAGTTAACATCTCCTCAACCGAATAAAAAGCCTGACCGGTATCAACTTGAATACACTCTCTAGTAAAGTGCTCATGTAGATCGCATATTAGATCTAATATATTCAATATATCTTTGAAAAGTAAGAGCCTGCAGCATTAATAAACAGTGAAGAGTCAAAATGCTGTATATTTTTAAAAAATGGCTTGCAGGGATCCATTCTACCCAGATATTAAATTGCCACATCATAACACTGTGTTATTAAAAATATGCTTAATTTCAGCATGTACATAACTGAGTAAGTCACCATAACAATCATATTTACAATTGTTATATACAATAAAGTAGCATAGATATGATGTTGAATTAATACTTTTATTTCTGAACACAGCAGTTCAACTTGTCTTGATTCAAAAAGTTCTGTAGCACTGTAAAAGCACTATTCGAGTCTTTTAATTTCCTCCTAAACAAAGGTTTGCTCTCTATTTCAGTTGTGATAGGCTATTCATTTATTCATTTACGGTACAAATGAAAATTTGTCACTGAAATGAATACAAAATAGTAGGCTATTCGGATAGTTACCTGAAATGCTAGTGCAGTACAGACGAAGATCTCGCAAGTTTCTTGAGGTATGATTTCAAAACCGACCGAGTAGAATTTTTCTAGTGTCTTGTCCAAATAATTTGTTCCATTTCATCAATTTTCAGAGCCTGTAAAAGAACATAGATAAATTAGATGAAAAATGAGAAATTCACAGATGAATGAATGGAATCACAGTTCACCAATTATCAGACGCATCATATGAAAATAGAAATGAGATAATGAATAATGCATAATAGAAATTCATAGATCATCACAATGCATACTTGAAAAAATCATGCTTCTTCTCCTACAGAAAAGGATCGTTAGAATTATAAACAATGAAAACTACCTGGCACATTGCAAACCTTTGTTTATTGAGACTGGAATACTAACACTCCCTTGTCTTTGAATCAGCTCTGATGGTTGAAAGAAGACCGGATTATTTCCAACGGAACCAACATATACATGGATACAACACAAGACGACATAATGACACCCATATACTGACAGTGAGAACTGGACTGGCGCAAGAGGGGCCCAAATACTTATGCAGCAGGATTTACAACCATCTCCCAGAAGAAGAAATAAAAAATATCAAAAGCATAGGCACCTTCAAGGACCTCCAGAAGAGACACTTACAACAAAAGCCTTATTATAGCCTGCACGAATTCTATGATGACGGTGTGTTCCGCAGGGATGACCACGGCGCTGTCGCGCTACTAGTGGGATATCTACAAGTATCAAGTAAGTGGACTGATTAACTTGACAATTTGCATATAGATTATTAATTATTCACCGTGGATGGTTATATTAATTCTTTCATTATAAAAGAATATTAGCCTATTGTTAATTCTTCAAGATTAAGGTAGGTCAAGTTTTAAGTCTGTTAAATTTTTAATTAGCCATTGCGGTGCACGGGTTATCTGCTAGTATTGATTGAATGGTGGTGGAATACTGCCTGAATTGAGCCACTGACAAACTTGATAGCCAGAAAAGAGTATTGTAGCAACTATTAAGTTGTAAGTAACTAAGTAAGTATAGGCCTACTTGAGTAAAAGTATACTTATGTTGTGTGACTCACCTGTCTGGTTGACTTGCTTTTATGTGAGCATCAAGATTCAAGATCCAAAAACATCTAAAGCGTCTTCTTCTGTGTCTTACAATCCATACCAAGCAACTGCAAAAACAGACCCACATTATTATTATTGTGTACAATCTTACTGTAGAGTGGTCAAATAAAAAAACAAAATATTACCTACAGCAGGTAACCCGTGCTTTGCTAGGGACTAACTGAAAACTTCACAAACTCGACCTACTGAGATACCTCAATACCTTCTGTTTCATTCATTGTATTCAATACACATAATTACAGAACAACTATTCAAATGGCAAATAAAACAGTGACCACTTTCATAAAAATTTAAATCATCAATCATAATTCATTCAAATTATAATATGCATTATCACAAAAGCAGCTGAACGGTGGAGACGTCTCCTGGGGATGATGCGTCATTGAAAAATATCCTATCCCCTACGTGTACAAGCCGATTCTTTCCATTATTACATTATAGATTTATCATTAGGTTTACCGGTACTTACCAAGTTGTTGTTCTAACAAGCTAAACTGTTATTATTTGCTAGGTTGGGATAAAACTAGGAAAACATGAGCGTTAATGAATAAATGGTTTAAATTATAATACATAACCAACTTTCTTGACTAGTTTATGAATCAAAATTCGGAGAAGGAAAAGTTTCGGCCTGTGCCTTTAGCTCCTTTTCAATCATTTAAATGAATAAGTTTTATGTATCATCAAATAGCCTAAATAAAATAAACTTATTGACTATTTGAAAAGTGTTTACCACTGTACGTTGGTTTATGCAAATTGATTTTATCTCACCAAACTGTTACCGGTATTTATGAAGTAAAAATTGGACTTGAAAGTGGAATTCTAACCTCATTCTTTTAAAGAAAAACATAGGTAGCCTCAAAATTTTGGGCCTGTTGTTTTCTCCGAATCTAATTATTGTATAACATTATGATTAGCAATTGACAATAAATAAAATGAATAAACTTGTCAACGACACCCTTGGCTATGATACCATACAAAACCTGGAATAATATTGTAAACTAACCCATAACCTATTTGCAAATGTTCATGTTTGTTTATTAGTGAATAAACCATTACCAGCTACTTTTTATATTAAAATACAGTAAGCTTACTAGCATTTAAACCAATAAATTTGGTACTCCCCTACTGAAGAGAAGAATTTTCTAAATATTCAAGTTTCAACCAAACCATTTTTTAGTTTTGAAGATACAATATATCAAGTGATTAATATTTTTATAATGTATTTATTGATACCCTTTTCAAATATAATGGTGTTTAAATGCCTAACTATCTACTGAACTTTCGACTGGATACTAGGCTAACCTCCAAATTCCTGTATCTGTTTACCAAATTAACCGTTTTATTCTTTAATTATTTCCACATATAATTTTAATTAAAATGATTGGAAAGATGAGATAAAAACTGTCCTACTCCTCTTTTAAATTTAGATTCAGACTAAAAATTCAAAAATTGGTTATTGGTGGTTAATATTTTCATAACCTCAATTCATTTTGAGTTGAGTACAATTTTCAGTCAAAAAAATATATAACCAGAAAATCTGTAGGTCAATTGAAACCAATATTAAAAACTATCTAAATATCATTAAACACTGATATAATAGAGAATTATTTAAATAATATTTATTTATGGATTTGATCCTCTGTAGAGATGTTAAATCAGTATCAAATCAAAGATGGACGCCGTTCTGTATCTCTGTATCACCCTGACGTCATTCTGTATCACTTGAACCAAAAATTTAACATTGGAGAGATAGGAAAATCAAAAACCAATACCAGGGTATCAGAAGGACATAGGAGGTAAAAATGCACTGCATGCTTGCAACGTAACTGACCTTGATGGAGACGGATTTTGGTAACCAGCTGTACCACTACACACCGCAAAATATAATGAAAAAATAATTAAGTATTAACAATTGATACGTTCAAATAAAATATTTTAATTATTTCTCTGATGTATCAAATTATCCTGTTTATTGGAAGCACTATTAACGCAATTCATAGTTGATAAAATAATTATGAACATCAAACAGCTGATTAGCTTGAACAGCAGGTAGCCAGCCGTACCACTACACAACGCAAAAAAATAATAGAAAATAATTAAGTATATCTATTATGAAATTAGAATATGATATTCAAATAATTATTTAAAAGTTTCAAATATATTTTCTAGTTGATTTATACCATTATTGATAATGATAATGATAATGATAATGAGTTTCTGTTCATGGCGTGGTCATAAGTATGGCCACAAGTGAACAAGTCAAGAACATAAAAAACTGTCATAAGACAGGTCAAGAACAAAAATACACTTCAAACACAAAAAGCAGCAAGCAGAAGAGGCAGCAAGACTAATGCAAGAAGTATCTACTTACAGTCTGAGGATCACAATCATAGAACTCCCTCATAGAATAGAAGGGGTTCTCCTGAAGGAAAGCCCTCAGTCTCCTCTTCAAGACTGTCTCTGGCAGAGTACTGGCTGAAACTGGCAGCTTGTTCAAAATTTTAGCTGACTGGTAGATGAGGCTGCTCTGGGTCCTCCCCAATCTACAATATGGCAGGTCCAGCCTCAGCCTGCCTCTGGTGCCATGATCATGCACATCACCCCTGGTAGGCAAAGTACAGACACCGTGGAATGCCTTTATAGCTGATCTGTAAATGTAAAAATTGAATACAGTGAGAATCTTTTCACTCACAAAAAGAGGCTTACAATGCGCTAAAAATTCTTCTCCACAAAGAATCCGGATGGCCTTCTTCTGCACCAGCAGTACATCTTTTACCTCAGAGGCACCACCCCACAAGGTGATGCCATAGGCCATCACACTCTGAAAGAAGGCAAAGTAACACATGCGGAGATGGGCCTCTGGTACACATCTTCTCAGGCTCCTGAGCAAAAACAGCACCCTGCTCAACCTGCCACAGACCACCTGAATGTGCCCGCCCCAGGAAAGCTTGCGGTCCAGAGTGAAGCCAAGGAGCTTCACTGGAGGGAGATCATAATGTACTCCATTCCTGAGGCCAAACACAATTCTCTGGGTCTTCTCACTATTGAGAAGGAAGAGATTTGCCTGAAACCAGTCTGCAACAGCCCTCTCAGAAGCACACATCTTTCTGCCCAGGTCAGTCATGTCACCACTGATATCCAGCATTGAGGTGTCATCAGCATAACACACCACATTCCTGTCTCTGAAAAGGGCAACATCATTAATCATGATGAGAAACAGGAGAGGCCCCAGTACAGAACCCTGGGGGACCCCACAGCTCACTGATCTGACTTGAGACCTCACACCATTCGCCAGCACTATCTGCTCACGTCCTTCCAGGTAGGAACAGAGAAGCATCCGAGGGCTGTCACCAATTCCATAGGAAGCGAGCTTGGCCAAAAGAGTAGCATGGTCCAGGGTGTCAAATGCCTTGCTAAGGTCACACAGTGTGAGCCCAGCAAGGCCTCCCTTCTCAAAACTTGCATGGACCTTGAGTACAATATGTTCAACAGCCTCCACTGTCGACTTCCCCACTCTGAAGCCAAACTGTGTACCTGCAAACAGATTATTCAACTCACAAAATTCATAGAGTTGCTCAGCTATCACCATTTCAAATATTTTGGACAAAATAGGCAAAATTGAAATGGGCCTATAATTATTGGGGTCACCCCTATCACCCTTCTTGAAAACAGGTATTACCTTTGCCAATTTAAGCTGGTCTGGAAATATAGATTGAGACAGACATATGTTAATACAATATGTGAGTGGGACAATTATGAGCTCAATTATACTTTTCAAGAAGCCACTAGACATAAAGTAAAAGTCCTTGCTGGTTGAGGTCTTCATTCTGCTTGAGATCCTGAGGATGTCCTCACAGGTCACTCCACGCCAAGCGAAGGCTGCCGCTGGTGGTCGCCTGATGTCTTCCAGCAGCTCCAGTGGTGTTTTTGATGCCTCTGGTGATGCCGCAATCTGCTCTTGAATCTGCTGGATGGAGTCCACCCAGTGATTGTTCAGCTCCTCCGATGATAGTGGAACACGTGCAGGAGCAGATGATCTTGTTTCACTCCGAATCACCTTCCATGCTGCCAAACATTTGTTTGGTGCCCCACCGATAATGCCAGCATTGTATGCAAGCCGTGCCCTTGCAACCTCATGACGGTAATCATCTCTCAGTCTCAAGTAAGCTGCCTTTGAGTCACCAGAACCATCTTGCCGAAATCTTTCATAAGCTATTAAAACCAGGTCCCTCAGATTTAGCAAGTCATGGCTAATCCAGGGTGATGAATTACTCTTCACAGTGTGTTTCAGAGTCCTTAGTGGGAATGCTTTGTTAAATTCAAACAGGAGATTGTTGAAGAAAGCCGAGAACACAAGCCGGGCATCGCGATGACCATAATCTTATATAATCTAATATTCATTGAAAAGTTAGGAATATATATAAGTACTTTTGATTGATGCATTTGGAGAAAATATATCGACATTCAATGGTTCTCAAATGGTTTTTTATAGATAAGGAATTTTATAACTATAGATTGATGTCTTGATTACGTTTGAAAAAATGATTCATAAAAAGATTCACTCTTCATTCTTCATTATTCAAAAGGTTTTGAAACATCATTACCTATCAAGTTGGCTCACCGGCAAATTCAAACTAGGTTATCAACCGGCAAATTCAAAAGCTGTATGCTATCTATGAACAGAACTAAAGTAAACTTTATGCTATACCTACTAACTACGGAATATAATTATTATATTGAAAATCGAAATAAATGGAGAAAAGTTATTCACTTGTTCTGGCTTAAAATATTTTTAAAATATTCAACAAGAAGTCTTTCAAAAGTAAGTTATTGAGGTAACATTGCTAAGGAATACATTGAGAATATGATTCAAATTTTTCTTTGAAGCTATAAAATAGCTCTTTACTCTTGACTTTAGTTAGTAATTAGAACTTGCTACTCAACAGTCAATTTGATATTATACAAAAAAGGTCCTCATGCGTACAAAGCTACTATGAAGCTAACAAAAGTAAGAGATATAAAAACTAGGGAAAATTCTACTAGAGATGCGGTCCTGCTTTTTTTTGAAGTATTAAATCTCTCAGTTTGATTTTATTAATTGCAGTGACAAAATTTTCAACTACGGTATATGATGATGAGAAAAATGTTATATTCTACAACAACGTTTGCTACAAAATAAGGCTCTGATGAACCGTTCAATAGTTATGGTTAAATTACTGGAACATCATCCCATTATCTCACATAGCCCATAGGCCATCATGAAAATGAAACAGATCAGATTCTTAAAGGGAAATCTATCAGGAAAGCGAGTTGTACAGCCCACAACAGCAACTTCTTCTGAAATACTTAAAGAAACAAATCTATAGAGTCCTCAGTCACCGCTATAGTAGCATAACAGCTAATACAGAAAAATCTAATAATTTAATCAGTTATAAACAAATTTCGTGCAACTAGATCTTATTTTGAGCAGAATTTACAGCTATTATATTTTTGATTATTGTAAATTTTCTTGTATAATTTACTACTGATCTTCAGTCTACTTGGACTGAGTTTTTGAAATCAGGTTAACTCTTTATTCTTTGCTCTTTGAAAAAAAAATCTTTTATACTAAAAACTGTAATAAATCTGATTAAGAAAGTAAGCATTTTTATTGATTTCTTTCTCATTCCATAGTTAATAATCCCTCTTGGTAACTTGGTGAAAAATTACTTTAGAGTTGTTTGTACGTCAGCTAGTTTAATCTGTTATTTTTGACTAAGTTCTTATTTTATACTATATAATTGTCAAGTATTCTATCAAGTAAACTTGTCAATTGTTCAATGAATCTTTTCTTATCTTCTGCCATTTACACAAACAGACCCATACTTGTGGGTCAAGTGGAAGAGGGGGGCTCTTATTGCCTCAACTTCGCCCACATCATTTGTAATGTTATAAAATGAAAATAAAAGACATTTATCGATCACTTGTTGAGTCAACCTCTTTCCATAGTTCGAATATCAACCGAATCTGGCACATTCGCATTTTTCATAAAATCCATGGTTTATCTAATTTTTTTTGTGAAAAATCAAAATCGCTCTAACTTCGTGACCTTATGCTCTTTGATGAGAGGAACATGAATCTGGAATCCGATTTGCAAAATTCCTCACCGTTTGAAAATTTGCAAATTTTACGTTTGAAGCTGCATAACTCACCCTGTATAGTAGCTGGGGGTGCCAAATTTGGCTCAGACATTTCTCAGATAAAGCTTCATCTATGGTGCAAATTTCAGCCAAACCTGAGATACTTTTTTCTTTACTGTTTTAAAACGCACAATGAAACATAAACAATCTATACCATAGGGTTATCTTCTTATGATATATTTTTTCTATGATAATAATCACCATACTAATTACTTGAATAATTCTAACGATTTAAAAGCCGTTTTCACAGTACCAGTTTGAACCAAATGTCGGCTTAATATGAATTAAATCCATGTTAAGTTTGATTGATATTAAAACACACCAGCTGATCCAATTCGGTTTAAGCTTTCAACTGCACTTGGTGGACAAGTAAATATATCTAAATAATATCATTTGAATCTTTCAAATTGAGAAATTTATTAAATAGTTGGATATCAATCATATTTCATAACACAAATTAAGGTACTTATCAGGTAACCGTTTATATTTTCAAAAGGCATAGTCTCTCTGTAACAGTAGACTATATTAATTCAAAACAATCAACTTGGAATTGAAACAAAATGCTAATTAATGAATAGTTATTACTAAACGAAAATCCAAATTAAATGCTGTAAATCACCCCGAATACTTGTGCTACTGCACATATTGACAACAGGGTTAACAGCTGGATGGAAATTCGATGAGAGCTACTATCTAGAAATTATTTGCCAGCCCGGGAATCGAACCCTAATTGCTAGTCAGCGTCAGGTATGCTCACGCTTACACCAAACTGACAATCTCTGGATAGCAGCGCTCATTTTATTCGAAGCCATGCGGCCAGCCAGTCTACAGATGAAAATTCATGAGAAATTGCATTTTATTCAAATGCTAAATAATGAATGATAATTACTAAACAGTAATCCAAATTAAATGCTGTAAATCACCCCGAAGACTTGTGCTACTGCAAATATTGACAACAGGGTTAACAGCTAGATGGGAATTCGATCACAACACCTACACACATAATATCTGAAGAGTCCAAGTCAATAAGTTAGAGAATGATAGTAAGGTATAGCCTGTATGGTTTCAGCTGTTGTAGCTACATATTGGCCCAACGTCGGCCAGCTTCGGCCAGCCCAGCGTAGGCCAACCAAGGCCAGCACTGGCAAACCACCCATCCACACTCTCGCGGTCGTCGTCATTAGTACGCACTTGGGCGATAGTGTGGATGCGACATTATAATTCAATAAAACCACAGATAATTATTGTTAATTTTCTACTTACCAGAGCTGATGCCCAGAATCCGACAGCAAGTAGCCGAATATGGTTAGCAACACCTGGTCGGGCAGTTGGTACTGGAGCGGCCGAGGTTGCCCAACTCATCCAGCATCCACATCCAGTGGTAGTGCGCATGCGCCTTGCATGTTGATCCACCACCACTAGATGTGGATGCCGCCGAGTGATCGTGGTGCGGCGGCGACGACTGCAAATCAAATCAAATCTTCATTTTTCCCAAAAACATAATTACAATAACAATGATTATAAAAAACTAAAATACAATATAAAATGAAAAATGAAATTCCATCAAATAGGATAAATAATATAGATATATTAAACCAAGTCCCTGCAAGGTTTGAAAAAACCTGAGCACAGATGCTGAGTGTTCAATGACTAACAATAATGCAAGAAAATCATAAAGGGATAGCATGCAACTTAGTTATGTTAACTAACATGCATTGAAAATATCGGGAAGAGAAACAGGGGGAGAGGAAGAAGTAGAACCAGGATTTCACTATTTTGAGCACGGATTCTGCTGCTTTCTTAGTATCCTCCCAATTGGCTCCCTTGAATAACAATCAAGTGTCATCGGCAAAAGCGATTGACACTCCATTTTTCAATTCTAACTTGGGAAGATCATTCATGTAGATTAGGAAGAGAATCGGAGACAGGACTGTTCCCTGTGCAAGACTATAATCAAGGCTGGTTTTATTATCAATTTTGAGGATTTGGTATCTATTGTTTAAATAGTTTTTAAATACAATCCGGCCTAAAGCAGCTGCTATGGCTGCGTTGTACTGGTTGTGGGTTCGAATACCGCCAATGGCATGGTTGTTTTAGCATCTTATCACCAATGGCTGAAAAGAAACAATCAAGTGTGGTAAAAATTATAATAGTGAATGAATGAATGATTTGCATCGCGACTGGAATTCCCAAGTTTTAGACATTCCTTCACACACTTTTGTCATACAAAACACATACAAACGGTAGTATATAGTCCAGCCCATATAATAATATTATAGTATACAGTATTAAATATACGAATGGCTTTTTATTAGTGTATAGTTCCTAACGTGTGAATATCCTAAAATTACACAATAGCCACCTGTAACGGCCCACTCCATCACAATTGAAACCTAATTTTTTTCTTTTTTTTTCACTTTTTGTGTAGTTGAGAAGTTGATATTGTGGTAATTATTCATATTGAATGAAAAAGACTAAGAAATTGTCAAAAAACCACTGATTTATTGATAATTAGAAAGACCGGTTTCGGTTATTACACCATTGTCAATCTCTGATAAACTCAGCGAATCCCTGAGTTTATCAGAGATTGACAATGGTGTAATAACCGAAACCGGTCTTTCTAATTATCAATAAATCAGTGGTTTTTTTGACAATTTCTTAGTCTTTTTCATTCAAAATGAAACCTAAATATAAAATTCTACAGATTTTGTTACCATCCTATAATATACTAGTAGTTCTGTGAACAGTAGACCTCACGCAGTATTCTCATCCACAAAATAGCCTACCTGATTGAAACTATAGACCTTATGGAAATACAGCAATAGACTGGCTTCTCCACACATCTGTGTAATCACTTGTCAGCTGATTTATGATGAATAATTCTATAGTCTGATTTCTACTCTAATATTGGCGTATGAAGGAGGCTCATTTTTCCTTTTATATTATCCTTGAAATGCAAAATTTCCAAAAACCTTGTATATACGTCGACGCGCAATTAAAAAAGGAACATACCTGTCAAATTTCATGCTAATCTATGATTACCGTCGCTGTGTGTAACTGGCTATATCCTCCCAAATAATCAATAAAATTAATTTTCTACAAATTTTTAGAAGACTGGTGGAACAGAAACAGCTGACCATAAGATGAGCACACACTACACTGAGGTCCACCAGGACTTCCTATATAGGTAGTATATGGAGGTCCTGGGTCCAAATAATAATGACAGTATTTGATTAACATTGGTGTTGCTGCTATACTTGCTCATCATTTAGGCAGATAGTGCTATCCTTTTCCAGCTCCTCGCCCTTGCCAGATGATTTTTTCTTTCCTTGCTCTATTACCATAGGTAAGGAAAGTAATGCCTTCCGAAAAAAATTAAGGTCCCCCGATTTCTAAATTTCTATATGTTTCAAACTAAAACTATGTACTAAAAGTGTCACTTTTTGAACGCTCTGCTACATAGTGTAAACCTAGCTCAAGCCTGTCAAAGTTGTGTAATTCTGAATAATTAAAGGAATAAATATTTGCTTTTGAATTGCAGCAATTGACATCTATTTTACTTTCCTTGCCCTATTACCATAGGTAAGGAAAGTATTGCTATCCGAAAAAAATTAAGGTACCCCAATTTCTAAATTTCTATACGTTTCAAGGTCCCCTGAGTCCAAAAAAGTGTTTTTTGGGTATTGGTCTGTATGTGTGTGTGTGTATGAGTGTATGTGCGTCTGTGTACACGATATCTCATCTCCCAATTAACGGGAGTGACTTGAAATTTGGAACGTAGGGTCCTTACACTATAAGGATCCGACACGAAAAATTTCGATCAAATGCAATCCAAGATGGCGGCTAAAATGGCGAAAATGTTGTTAAAAACAAAGTTTTTCGCGATTTTCTCGAAAATGGCTCCAACGATTTTGATCAAATTTACACCAAATATATTCATTGATAAGCTCTATCAACTGCCACAAGTCCATATCTGTAAAAAATCTCAGGAGCTCTGCCCCATCTATGCAAAGTTTGATTTTAGATTCCCAATTATCAGGCTTCAGATACAATTTAAACAAAAAAATCAAGTGGAATGATTAAGCATGAAAATCTCTACAATTAATGTCCAGTAACATTTTCACCTAAAATTGAAAATAATCTTGAAATTTGAGAGAATGTGATTATTCAATTGCAAACTGTTGATTCTATTAAATCATTCACTACGAAGAGATAGCATACCTCGTGTGTCTCCAGCGTTATTGTCATGTCACCAGCTGGCTCAGATCTTAGAATAGTAGACTTGAGATGCGCGTGAACACTAGCGTCAGGTGATCAATTTTCATAACGGCAAGGAAAGTTGTGTGAGTGCGCCACACCAGATTTTTCTCACTCTTATAATGATTTCAATTTTAAGTTTAATTGATATTAAACCACACCAGCTGATCCAATTCGGTTTAAACGGCACTTGGTGGTCAAGAAAATAATATTCAAATGTTTCAAATAGAAAAATGTATTACATAATTGGATACCAATCATATTTTATAACACGAATTAAGGTACTTATCAGATATAATCATTTATATTTTCAAAAGTCATAGTCTCTCTGTAGCAGACTAGATTAATTGAGATCAAATTGAAAACATTAATTTAACTTGAAATTAAAACAATGTTGAAATTATTGTTTAGAATAGATAAATTGATAATAGATAACTTGAAATTGAAACAATGTTGAAATTATTGGCTAGAATAGATAAATTGATAATTGATAATAGATAACTTGAAATTGAAACAATGTTGAAATTATTGGCTAGAATAGATAAATTGATAATAGATAACTTGAAATTGAAACAATGTTGAAATTATTGGCTAGAATAGATAAATTGATAATAGATAACTTGAAATTGAAACAATGTTGAAATTATTGGCTAGAATAGATAAAACCGATACAGTAATATGCAACAATATAAATAGAAAAAATAGGATAAATTACAAAACAGTTATTAAAATACAAAGAAAAATAAGTAATAGAATGTGAATATTTTTTCTGTTACAGTTATAGACTGGTTGAAAATAGAAACTATGAATTACAATTTTTATTTTCAATACTTGAAAGGCTACGCCTTTATACTTTGGAGCGGAGCTCAGTTACCCTGATATTAGTTAGCATTATTCTGCTCTAGTTCTGCTCTATCTCACATAGCTATAGTCTACAGATCAGCTATGGCTTTATTCCCTAATCATCTCCTCATTCTTTTCCTCTTCTTTCCTCCTTCTTCTCTTCTACTTCCTATTCTTCTCATTCCTCCTCTTTTTCTTCTTCTTCTTCCTAATCATCTCCTCATTCTTTTCCTCTTCTTTCCTCCTTCTCTCTTCTACTTCCTATTCTTCTCATTCCTCCTCTTTTTCTTCCTAATCATCTCCTCATTCTTTTCCTCTTCTTTCCTCCTTCTTCTCTTCTACTTCCTATTCTTCTCATTCCTCCTCTTTTCTTCCTCTTCTTCCTAATCATCTCCTCATTCTTTCCTCCTTTTTCTTCTTCTTCTTCTTCTTATTCTCTGCTCTTGCTCGATCTCGTTGTAACAAGTCAAATGCGTAAGGTTTGAGGTTTAATAATATACAGAGGTATATTATTATTATTATTATCATCTTCATCTTCTTCTTCTCCTCACTCCTTCTTCTTCTTCTTCTCCTCTTCTTCCTCTTCTCCTCTTCTTCCTCCTTCTCCGTTCTTAGATCTCATTGTGACATTGTCATATCAAAGGCATAAGTTGACATACAGAGTATAGGTATAGGGCAGCAGTCGTAGTAGTTTTTTAATCTTTCTCTTCTTCTTCTTCTTCTTCCTCTTCCTCTTCCTCTTCCTCTTCTCCTTCCTTCTTTATTTTTCTTCTCCTCCTTCCTTCTACTTCTTCCTCTTCTTTTCCTTCTCATTCCTCTTTTCCTTCTGATTCCTCTTCTCCTCCTTCTTCATCTTCTTCTTCTTCATCTTCTCCTCCTCCTCCTGTCTTCTCTTCCGTTCACTGATCTCATTGTGGCATGGACACATCGATGGCATACAAGTTGGCGTAGATGGTATAGGTATAGGGCAGCAGTTGCGGCGTTCGCAAAAGGTCGCTGCGGTCGGCCGCAGATGCGGGTCGCGCGACAACATGAGCCGCACTAGTGGGTCGCAGTGCGGCAGACGAGTAGCGCGATCCAGTCGCTCGCCGAAGCGACTCAGTTCGCGCGAAAGTGCGGCCACAGACTGAAACAAATTAATAACAACATTCAAAATCATTTATTTGCCATAACATTTTATACAAATTGATGAAATAAATACTCAATTACAATATGGTAAAACTTGTGCGCCGGCAGTGAGTTAGAACTATAGTAAGGTCCACGTTATAATGGCAGTGAAGAAAGATAGGAGGACAGCGTTGCCGATCCTCTGTCTTGTCAATGCCTTCTATGGAGGGTAACTTATACCGGTTTATTGATGTAATATTAACGGTTCACTCTCGTTTCAAATAATAAATTATATTTTATCAAGCAAGAAATTATATTTTTCAATGATTTCATAATGAATAATTTCATTATCAAGATAAAATATTTTGTTAATTAATTATATTTACACATTGTTAAAAAGCGATCTGGCAACAGAGCAAAACGAGAAAGAGATAGCGCTATCCGCTTTGTTGAATGATAGACAAGGATAGCAATACAATATCGGTAATTGAACACTGCCATTATAACGTGGACCTCACTAAAGGTATGGTTTAATAGAATTAATTACTTGAAGGTAAATAGCTGAACCAATTTATTGACCGAGCGAAGTAAGGTCTAAGATTCAAGTCGACGGTTTGGCATTTCTCTTAATGTTTAAATGTTTATATGTTGCGCATTTACGGCGAAACGCGGAAATAGATTTTCATGAAATTTGACAGATATGTTCCTTTTTTAATTGCGCGTCGACGTATATACAAGGTTTTTGGAAATTTTGCATTTCAAGGATAATATAAAAGGAAAAAGGAGCCTCCTTCATACGCCAATATTGGAGTAAAAATCAGACTATAGAATTATTCATCATAAATCAGCTGACAAGTGATTACACAGATGTGTGGAGAAGCCAGTCTATTGATGTATGTCCATAAGGTCTATAGTTTCAATCAGGTACTTGTGGATGAGAATACTGCGTGAGGTCTACTGTTCACAGAACTACTAGTATAATGAGGTCCAAGTTTACAGGCAATATCTGATTAGCATTGGACAAAGCAGATATTGACCACAATAACAAATCCACTAAAGTCGAGACCGTATTAGGGTTTTTTCAGACGCCAACCAAATCAGCCAAACTGAAAGCTTCCTGCCCGCCGATTCGTCTGAAAAAAACGCCTATTATGGTCTCGCCCTAATAGACTACAGTAGTCGCTCGGCTAGAATCGGCTATGATGCTCTTCAGAGAACTATAGTGTGGTCCACGTTATAATGGCAGTGAATAAAGATAGAAGAATAGCGATGTCGATTCTCTGCATAATTTAATTATATTTCTACACTATCAAAAAAAAATTGTCATCGTTGTGGACCTAGAAAAGGATAGTACCACCGGCTTTGTCGAATGATAGACAAGGATAGCGAAACCAAAGTTGATCAAATACTGTCATTATAACGTGGGCCTCACTATATCAATATTACCAGTGAGACATTCTTTTCTATTCAAAGCTATGCTGGATTCAGCTGAAAATAATTTAGATATCCAACAGATGAATGAAAGAATAAACCTCAGGAATGCACAGGACATTAAAACCAACATTAGAACATTCCAGACGTCACTTCAAATACATAGCTAAAAAATATTCAATTCACTTCCAGTAAAAACAAGGAAAATAACGTCCCGTCAGTCATTTAGGAAAGAAAAATCAAGAAATTCATATTACAACCAGACATCGCGAATGATTTTTCTAACTAAATTAATATAGGTCTAAATTTACTATAAATTCTACATTACTGATTACTCCACATCAACGTTGCAACAATAATAATTAACTATCATTAAACTCACAAATCCCGTCCGGTAGCCTATGCGTGAACACTAAGACAGTATTACATTTGTCTCTTTCTTCAAAAACGCGTATTCATCTATGGTCTAATTACATCAGCACTTTGAAAAAAAAACGAAACGTTCAACTATGAATTAAATTGAACTAAATAAGAAAAAAACAGCAACCACTCCGTTTATAATTCCAAGTTTTGTGTATGTGTGTTTGTGTGTGCGTGTGAATTTGTGCAAGAATGATTATAAATTGACATATTGATTCATTTCAATATAATATCATATTCAATTATTATGTTCTTCATGATATAATATTTAAATTTGTATATTATTATTTTATTTTAAATTCAAGTGTCCCCACACAGGGTAGCCTATAGGGAACACATATTAGAAATTAGGAAACAATATTCTATTTGCTTTCTGGAATGTATTTGATTGTTTATGTTTTTTTGGAATAAAGAAAGAATCGTGTGGCCGTCGCTTAGGAGTTATTTATTTATCATAAATTTCAAAATGAATCAATAAACTATATACACTGCATTAGTTAAATAAATATACAAAATAAAGTATTAGGAAATAATTTCCCAACAGAGCAAGGTCGGGTTTGGGGAAGGAGCCAGCCGAACTTCGACAAGGAATCAGTGAACATGAAGATAAAAAATGTGTTTAATGACAATAAAGAATTCTATTGTAAAGTGTTTGAAGCATTTATACCGTTGCTACATATTGGCAATGTGTGGTCGGCCAGCGTCGGCCAATGTGTGGATGTGTGGTTTGCCAGCGCTGGCCTGGCCACAGTCATATTAGCCCAACGTCGGCCAGCGTCGGCCAATGTGTGGATGTGTGGTTTGCCAGCACTGGCCTGCCACAGTCTCGAGCTAATAGAGTAGAGCCGTGCCGTAGGCTATCAAGTTTAACAAGTATTGTTATTTATTAAAAATTATTAATTTATTCAAGTGTTGATAAGTGTACAAGTTTTAATTTATTAAAAAGTATTGACATTTTAAGGTTAGTTTTGTTCACTAGACAACACACTTTACCTACGATTCTCAATTGTAGTGAAAACAGTTACTCGACCAAGTAGGTAGAGTAGAGTTAGTATGCCAGTTACTCGACCGCTACCTAGTGGAAACCAGGCTATAAGGATAGTAGACCTAGACTGACCTGAGTGGGAAAAGGATGGTGAAAGGTGATGATGCGATAGAGCAGACAGCCGAGAGCCCAAATGTCACAGCTGGTGGTAGCAGGCAAACCCATGCATTGCTCTGGTGACAAACACTCCACACTCCCCTTCAACTGGCCTCCACTACTGGCTCCACTCACTGACCTACAAATTACAATAGACAATATTTACTTAATTTTTTATTCTTTATTGATTGATACAATGGGTCATATGAATAAAGTTGAGCAAGTGCTCATACTTCTAAAATATTGAGCATATACTTCATTCTCTAGACTATAAATTGCTCATGCTCATCAAAAAATACTTTGAGCATTTGCTGAAAAGTAAAGCTTATGCTCAAAATTGTATGAATAAAAGCATTTGCTCAACTTTTGAAGCAAATGCTTCAAAAAAGGTGAGTCTAGTCTGGAGCAGCTTTTCACCTTTTGCTCATAGTAAAATGGCTCAACTAATTCGTGTGAGAAAGAGGAAACTATACCAGATACGATCACAACCAATAGTTGAGAACTATAAAACTCTTTTCAGATTCAACCATGATATATATCACCATTGTTCCTACAAAAGAATAAATACAAAATATACCTATCCGATATAAACATAGCCATCACAGAATAGGAAATAGGCTTGAATTTTAAAAAACACTTTTGAAGTGAAAATACACTTACTTTTGTAGTGACGATCGTTGTAGATGACAAGCTTGTCATCTGAGTAAATTCCCACAGTCTGATGATGACCAACAACAGGTCGAAACGATCGTCACTACAAAAGTAAGTGTATTTTCACTTCAAAAGTGTTTTTTAAAATTAAAGTTTAATTTTAACAGTGAAAAAGTATGGATATACAACAGAGGAAATAGGCATTTAAGAAGATGAGAGTGTAGACGATTTTAAGAAGGCTGAGATTATAAGATTATGCTGAAGATTATTATAGAGATGACATTTTTCACGCTATTATTTCAAAATTCAGAACTCAACTAACCTTAAACTCAATTCATAGATAGAGATCAGAGCAGACGACCAAGCGGTGTCTATACTTGCATATTTAGCGCTTACAAAGGCGAATCAGCTGATGAAAAATCTTTTAATACGTGAGCATTTGCTCCAGAGTTCAGGAGCATAAGGTAAAGGTTATTCATATAAAAATGAGCAAATGCTTATGCTTCTACCTAATGCTCATAAGCAAAACCTTATGCTCCATGCTCATGAGCATTTATTATGCTCTGTTTTTATTCATATGACCCATTAAGTACATCATCAAAATGGAGAGAAAAATTAAGGTAACCAAAAATAAGGAGCGGCCAAATGTAGACTTGGAAATAGATGGATGATGATTAAGAAAGTGAGTGGCGGTCACAATTTTAAGTAATCTAATTGACCGAGCAAAGTGAGGTCTAAGATTCAAGTCGACGGTTTGGCATTTCTCTTAATGTTTAAATGTTTATATGTTGCGCATTTACGGCGAAACGCGGTAATAGATTTTCATGAAATTTGACAGGTGTGTTCCTTTTTAAATTGCGCGTCGACGTATACACAAGGTTTTTGGAAATTTTGCATTTCGAGGATAATATGAAAGGAAAAAGGAGCCTCCTTCATACGCCAATATTAGAGTAAAAATCAGACTATAGAATTATTCATCATATATCAGCTGTCTAGTGGACTACTAGTAGTTCTGTGAACAGTAGACCTCGCGCTCAGTAAGTTACATTGACCTGTTGTTATGTTTTCTCAAAAATTAATAAATAATTTATCAATTTAAAATGTCTAGAAAAAATCCTAAATAAACATAGAGCTTTCTGTCTTATCGTACCGTGACGTGTCGTCCCGGAATGTGAGTGTGAGCGCTGTTATCAGGTCTGGCCTGAACTGTCTACAACGTTGATGGAAAGACACATTTTCAAGATGTTCGATGTTTTTGAACGGGTAGTATTATAGTCCACTAGACAGCTGATTTATGATGAATAATTCTATAGACTGATTTTTACTCTAATATTAGCGTATGAAGGAGGCTCCTTTTTCCTTTTATATTATCCTTGAAATGCAAAATTTTCATAAACCTTGTATATACGTCGACGCGCAATTTAAAAAGGAACATACCTGTCAAATTTCATGAAAATCTATTACCGCGTTTCGCCGTAAATGCGCAACATATAAACATTAAGAGAAATGCCAAACCGTCGACTTGAATCTTAGACCTCACTTCGCTCGGTCAATAATACTACCCGTTCAAAAACATCGAACATCTTGAAAATGTATCTTTCCATCAATGTTGTATACAGTTGCAGCCAGACCTGATAACAGCGCTCACACTCACATTCCGGGATGACACGTCACGGTACGATAGGACAGAAAGCTCTATGTTTATTTAGGATTTTTTCTAGACATTATAAATTGATAAATTATTTACTAATTTTTGAGAAACATAACAGGTCAATGTAACTTACTGAGTGCAAGGTCTACTGTTCACAGAACTACTAGTTGAATATGGATATCTACCACATCACCTCCATTGGGGAGTCCGATGGTAGCAAGCATTCAAAAGGCACACCAGTGTTTAATGTCAAGTCGGGCCTAGGCCACAAACTCAAGTTCTGTCGTAAATTTGTCAAACTCGATAGATAAGGATGATATAATTACAACACAAAAGAATGATATTTTTACTAGACACAGATAGTGTGGTGCTATACAGAGTGCGGCAGCGAAACTTCCTTTTGTAAATAAAACTCTTTGTATGGATCAGATATTTTGTATTCGTTTTTTGTAATGTAGACACATATATAATAGTTTTGTTTCAATCAGTTTGAAATATCGAATCGGGTAGATGACGTCCCCCATTCTCCATACACTGAGTAAACCTATTTTTGGCGTTTGTCATGACTCCTGCCAGCATTGCAGGCGTTATGTTAGCAATTTCATCCCTGATAATCTATATATATAAAAGCGAAATGGCACTCACTCACTGACTGACTGACTCACTCACTCACTCACTCACTCACTCACTCACTCGCATAACTAAAAATCTACCGGACCAAAAACGTTCAATTTGGTAGGTATGTTCAGTTGGCCCTTTAGAGGCGCACTAAGAAATCTTTTGGCAATATTTCAACTCTAAGGGTTGTTTTAAGGGTTTAAAGTTCGTCTTTTAGCATGTATATTCTTCTTCTCCCAATCTCTTAATTATAAATGAAATTTCCATATCATATGTTACTATAGAACTATAATCTAGATAGAGTACCTCTTCGAAACAGTTGTTAACTGCCAACTAAATTAATAATTTTGTCAGGTTGGCATTAAGTTGAGTTGACTTTGTTAGGTTGGAACCAAGTTGAAGATTCAATGCATTTATCACGGAAAAATTGATTGGGCACTGCTACTTCAATCCTGGGATATTATGTCAGGCTCGCTTCGCTCGCCATATCCGTTTAGCCAGCCGTTTAGTCTGGACCCCCGACTGGATTGTCCTAACATATGATAAAAATGCCCAAATGAAAATGCAGGCGAGCGAAGCGAGCCTGCTGATCTCATTCTTGGACGATCCTGTCGGGGGTCCAGGGGCGGAGCCCCCTGGCTGGACGGATATGGCGAGCGAAGCGAGCCTGACGGCTAGTGGGTCATATGAATAAAGTTGAGCATTTGCTCATACTTCTAAAATATGGAGCATTTGCTTCATTTTCTATGAATAAACGTGAGCAAACCTTTTGCTCATGCTCATCAAAAAATAGTTTGAGCATTTGCTCAAAAGTAAAAGCTTTTGCTCAAAATTGTATGAATAAACTAGAGCATTTGCTCAACTTTTGAAGCAAATGCTTCAAAAAAGGTGAGTCTAGTCTAGAGCAGCTTATCACCTTTTGCTCATAGTAAAATGGCTCAACTAATTCGTATAAGGAAGAGGAAACTATACCAGATACGATCACAACCAATAGTTGAGAGCTATAAAACTCTTTTTAGATTCAACCATGATATATATCACCATTATTCCTACAAAAGCTACCTGTTATAAAGATAGCCATCACAAAATAGGAAATAGGTATTTAAGAAGATGAAAGTGTAGACGATTATAAGAAGGCTATTGATATTATAAGAATATGCTGAAGATTATTATAGAGATGACATTTTTTCACGCTATTATTTCAAAAATCTAAACTCAACTAACCTAAAACTGTATTCATGAATAGAAAACAGAGCAGACGACGCAAACACAAGCGGTGCCCCATGTTTGCATATTTAGCGCTTCCGTGAGCTATAAATACAAATTAAGGCTACAAAAGCGAATCAGCTGATGAAAAATCTTTAAAATACGTGAGCATTTGCTCCAGAGTTCTGAAGCATAAGGTAAGAGTATAAGGTAAAGCTTATTCATATCAAAATGAGCAAATGCTTTTGCTTCTACATTTTGCTCATGAGCAAAACCTTATGCTCAATGCTTTTGCTCATGAGCATTTGCTCTGGTCTTATTCATATGGGCCATTGATTTTCAAAACATGTAGGGACCTTGAACGGTTCAAATAAACTAGGGATTTCACAAACCCCCATAAAAAAATCACAAGGGTTCAAATCGGGAGATCGGGCTGGCCACTCAAAATTGCTCCTAATTGAGATGAGGCGTCCTGGAAAGTGTTCCCTCAATTGAAGTCACGTTCAGAATGCTCCTTCACAATTGCCATCTTGTATGGATGGAAATGAAGATCATCATGAAGAATTCGTCTCACAGAACGATCGGAAAGTCCAAGAGCAGACGCATGCTTGCGCGCAGAACGCTGTGGTGATCTCAACTGCCTCAACGTTCTCAGGTGACCTAATGGACTGAGGGACTTGAGTTTTTCGTCTTGTCGCACTTGCAGTTTGTCTGAACGTAGTGACCCACGTAACAATATTGATTTCTGGTCCGGGAGAGTAGCCAAAGGGGTTAAATTAAAGCGATTTCGTAATGCTGGGTTGTGATCACAGAACATCCGCTCGAAAAATAGGCCTCGCTTCTCATTGCTCCAATGCATGATGGCGAATGAACATGTCGGCAAGAAAACTTTATAGTCTAACCTCTCTAACGAGACCAATTGCGCTCTACTACTGCTCTCTATCAGTTGACTGAATGGCGTTCACTTTAAAAAAGTAAGTTTTGCTGCCGCATCCGGCATTATGTAATGCTACAACAAGTTATGGAATTTCTCCATATTCTAAGGTTTATTTCCTGTTTCGGGAAAGACACGTGCCTGATGTAAAGTCCCTATTTCAGAAAATACCCCTGTCTGATGGGCACTATCCACAATAAAATAGTTATTTGTGCAACTAGTGCGCAAAGTGACAGTTTGCTGCACCGAAAGAAACGTTTACGCCCGAGCCGTAGGCGAGGGCGGAATGGTTTCTTGAGTGCAGCAGAGGAACTTTGCGCACGTATTTCACATTTAATTTTTCCTACAGTTACCATTGAATATGAAAAGTGGGTAATTATGGGTAAATTCCCTGAAATCCATCAAATGTTTTTCTGTGTAATTTTATTATTAATAAAATTGAATAATGTAGTAGTAAATGAATGAAGGCGGCACTCATGTGGTGGCTGTCCTCGTTGTCCTTAATATTATTATAACGTGCACCACAACACTATACCACAGTCATTGGTACCAACTTATTTTTTGTTTTCGTGCACTAATCCTCCATATAACCCACCAACTATTTTGCGTTGCCATGTTGCAAATCTGGAGTGCAGAAAAATTTTTCCCGCACTAGAGCGGAAAAGTGATTCTTTGCGTTCTGTAATCAGTTCAGGAATGGCCACTTTTCAAGGTAACTGTAGAAAAAAAATATTTCATTGGCTGAAGTGAAATAGATGTCAATTCCTGCAATTCATAAGCAAATATCCATTGATTTAATTACTCAGAATTAAACAACTTTCACAGGCTTACGCCCAAAACGGCCCAAATTCTAATTTCAACCACAGTCCAAATGTAGCAATAGTCAGGTCCACGTTATAATGGCAGTGTTTGATTAGCAATGGATTGCTATCCTTGTCTATCATTTAACAAAGCGGATAGCGCTCTCTTTCTTACTTTGCTTTGTAGCCAGATCGTCCTCTAACAATGTAGAATTAATAATGAATTAACAAAATATTCCATCTTAATTATGAAAATTCATTATAAAATTATTGAAAAATATAATTTCTTGCTTAATAAAATATAATATTGATTATTTTAAACGAGAGTGAACCGTTGATATCACATCAATAAACCTGTATCAGTTACCGTCTATAGAAGGCATTGACAAGATAGAGGATCGGCAACGTTGTTCTCCTATCTTTCTCCACTGCCATTATAACGTGGACCTCACTATAGTATAAACTATCCTATTTTCCTTACAGTCAATCTGAGGATTTACTGTGCGATATTTTCCTGTGATGAACCCAACTCGATGTTGGGTTACAACAATAATTAATTATTGGCCGTTGAAATATAGAGAATATTAGCAAATATATTAAAATAAAATTTATAATACAATTTATTTGTATTTAATAATTATTTTTATTAGCAAATAAATAAGCTATGATTAGAATCGCACCCTGACAATATTAAGGTGAAATTGAAAATAAATCGTTAGTTGCACATGCGATTTGTCCATTCAAAACTAGTTTCAATGTTCAGGACTACATCTGCTGTTGCATTTTTTTAGTCTGAGACAGTCTAAAAAAAAGACAACTGAATATTATGCACTGAGTATTGAAACTATAGTCCGTGCAAACCTTTTTTTAATCTGCCACTATTCCTTTCATCTCTAATACCACTTGGTAGACAACCCATACATTTTATTCCTATACAGAGTGTTTAAGAAGTATAGTGTCGAACATTTTAGGGTATTGTTCCTGGATTCCATTTTGAATGTTTACATCGAAATTTTTCATTTTATTTTTTAAAGTTGAGTCTTTATAGCATAAATATTCATGCCAAATTTCATATCAATACAACATTTCGTTCTTGAGATAAAAATTCCTAAGTGAAAGAAACAAAATAACTATAAGGATAACCGCCGAGTTTTGGACACTTTAAATAGGACATTTTTGTAGTCTCCTATCATCCAGGAGCAATACCCTGAAATGTTCGACACTACTTCTGAAACACAAGATGTTTATTGCTTTTCTAGCAAATAAAATTCTTGATTCTTGGTTTGAACAAATTATGTGCGGAGCAAAGATTCCTTTCTCATAAATCACCTCAATAGAAATAATATTGTTGAAACAATTTGGTGAATACTCACTCTTGCAACATTTTGGAAACTCCGAAATCGCACAGCTTGAGATACAAACTGGATTCGCTCGGCCCACAGAGTAACACGTTGCGCGCGCACAGGTCACGATGCACAATATGGCGGCCGTGCAAATAGGCCAGAGCATCGCACAGTTGAGCCAACATTGCCAGCACGGTGTCCTGAGTCAAAGGTCCCATACCATTGCTCACCTCAATTCCTGAATAAATAAATAAATATGTTTTATTGCATACAAAGCTGTACAATTACAGATATTATAGCAAACGCCAATTATAGAAACAAAATCAGAGACAATTAACAATTAGTAAAAAATGTCTGCCGGCCAGATAGCCAAGTTGACTAAGGCGTTGCACCCTTCAGAATCTGGTCGCGGGTTCGAATCCCGCCGATTCTCATCGAATGGGCATGAACGTTTGATCATCTCCATAATTCACCCTTGCACATCCCATTACCCACGCACAAGCAAAAAGCTCATGTGGGCATCATCCGCAATAAAAAAATCTGGTGTGGCGCACTCACACAACTTTCCTTGCCGTTAAGAAAATTGATCACCTGACGCTAGTGTACTCGCGCATCTCAAGTCTACTATTCAAAGATTATGAGACAGCTGGTCTGCTTTCTCTTCTTAGTGAATGATTTAATAGAGCCAACAGTTGCCAACAGTTTGCAATTTAATAATCACATTTTCTCGGATTTCAAGCTTATTTTCAATTCTAGGTGGAAATGTTACTAGACATTAATTGCAGAGATTTACATTCTCAATCTTTTCCACTTGAAATTCCTTGTTTAAATTGTATATGAAGCCTGATAATTGAGAATCTAAAATCAAACTTTTCATAGATGGGCGGAGCTCCTGAAATTCTTACAGATATGGGACTTATTGCAGTTGATAGAGCTTATCGATGACTATTCCAGGTATAACTTTAATCGAAATCGTTGGAGCCGTTTTCGAGAAAATCGCGAAAAACCCTGTTTTTGACAACATTTTCGCCATTTTAGCCGCCATCTTGGATTGCATTTGATCGAAATTGTTCGTGTCGGATCCTTATATTGTAAGGGCCTTACGTTCCAAATTTCAAGTCACTCCGTTAATTGGGAGATGAGATATCGTGTACACAGACGCACATACACTCATACACACACACACATACAGACCAATACCCAAAAACCACTGTTTTGGACTCAGGGGACCTTGAAACGTATAGAAATTTAGAAATTGGGGTACCTTAATTTTTTCGGATAGCAATACTTTCCTTACCTATGGTAATAGGGCAAGGAAAGTAAAATAGATGTCAATTCCTGCAATTCAAAAGCAAATATTCATTCCTTTAATTATTCAGAATTACACAACTTTCACAGGCTTGAGCTAGGTTTACACTATGTAGCAGAGCGTTCAAAAAGTGACACTGGAAATGTGCTATAGGCCTATAGCCCAGCTATATAGCAGAAATTGAGCTATCCAAAGTTTTCGGTAAACATCAAAGAGAATCAGAGCTACATGTAGCTCTGCTATGTCAATTTTTGTCTATAGCAGAGCTAGATGTAGCTGCTCTGTCCTTGAAGGAAAGCTGCCGCAACTGCGGTTTACTGCTGTTTAGTGCCTCCTGTATGCACACCTGATCACCTGATATACTGTACTCATTTATTGTCCGAGTGCTAGTAGGCTACTGCGCATTACAAGCATTCATTTCTGATTTATGATTATATTATTTTGCAGAAATGGAGAGTGAATTTGACTGGAATAAAGACAATATTAGAAGAAAGTTCTCGAAACTACCATCACAACGAATTTCATAAGTCAAATCGTCTCTATCATCCTCATTTAGGTCTTTCAAAAGAGTGGTAGTGACCACTGTATAGTTTTCAAGAACTGTCTTTCTGAATTGAATTGAATTTATTGCCAAAAATCACATACAAATATTTGTAAAATACAATCACTAAAGTATGCAATATACAATTACCTACAAATAGACATTTATTGTAACTTGCACAACAATAATATTATCAATGTAATATTCGGCACTGCCAACATAAGAGTCCTTGTGTGTTGGTAGTGAGTTGCAGTTAACTTATTCTGCTTCAATTCAGGTCAGTAAGAAGATGTATGTATACAAATTGAATTAAATTTGTAGTTCTGCAAGAACTACCTTCTTCTTCGGCATCTGGCTGGGAACTGAACAGTGAACTTTATTCCAAACATCTTGAAGAGCTACATATAGCTCTGCTAGATAGACTTAGCGTTAAAATCTACTCATAGCAGAGCTACATCTAGAAGAGCTATATATAGCTGACAGAGCTATAAGTGGCTCAAATTTTATCTAGCTCTCCAGCTTCATAGTGAAACGTAGCTTTACGCTCAAAACGGTTCCAGTTCTAATTTATACAACAGTCCAAATGTAGCTATAGTGAAGGTCCACGTTATAACGGCAGTGTTTGATTAGCAATGGTATTGCTATCCTTGTCTATCATTCGACAAACTGGATAGCGCTATCTCTTTCTCACTTTGCTCTGTTGCCAGATCGCCTTTTAAAAATGTAGAATAATTAACTAACAAAATAATTATTGAAAAATATAATTTATTACTTAATAAAATATAATATACATCAATAAACCTGTATCAGCTACCGTCTAAAGAAGGCATTGACACGACAGATGATCGGCAACGTTTTTCTCCTATCTTTCTCCACTGCCATTATAGCTTGGACCTCACTATAGTACGTAATCCTTAAGAAGAAAAAATCAGTCAACCTACCCATGTGTGACAGGCTCCGTACTATTACATGTGTTACTAAACTGCTTGTCTTCAGTGCAACCTTCCATACACGTGCTATCAAATTCCATGTCGTTGTTGTTTAGGTTATCGTTGATTTGGTCACTCTGTGTGAAAGGTTCCATACTTTCACGTGTGCCACTAAATAGTGTAGTCTGTGTGAAAGGTCCCATGCTACAACGTTTGTCAATCTTTGCGCTCGGTGTGACAGGTCCCATGCTATTATACGTGTCTCTTCTCCGTTTGAGAAATTGTTCGAGACTACCGCCGCGAGCCCATTCCATGACAATTGCCAGGCGACCCTCAGAGTCCAAAAAATTGTCGAAATATCTGACAATGTGCCGGTGACGCAGTGCAGAAAGAATGGCCACCTCCTTTGCTACAACCTGACAACAAAATCAAATTATTCAGTTTTAAATTGAATAGACAAATTCAGTAATAATGAGTATAAGAGTATTCAATATTGAACAAGTATTAACAGCTCATCAAAAACGTTAGTGAGGTCCAAGTTATAATGGCAGTGGAGAAAGATGCAGAACAACGTTGCCGATCCTCTGTCTTGTCAATGCTTTCTATAGACGGTAGCTGATACAGGTTTATTGTTGTAATATTAACGGTTCATTCTCGTTTAAAATAATCAATTATATTAAGCAAGAAATTATATTTTTCAATAGTTTCATAATGAATTTTCATCATTAAGATGAAATATTTTGTTAATAATTAATTATTAATTCTACATTGTTGAAAGACGATCTGGCAACAAAGCAAAGCAAGAAAGAGATAGTGCTCTCCACTTTTTTGAATGATAGGCAAGGATAGCAACACCAATGTTGATCAAATACTGTCATTATAACGTGCACCTCACTATAGAAAAATTGTGATAAATAAATTCCAGTTACTAAGCACGGTTAAAAAGTTATCAGCATAAAATATGTTAATATTTTTGTAATAGAACAATTTTCAAGTTTCTAAAGCTGAATAACTAGCTCATTTATGAACAAAATTAATACAAACAACACATCAATTTGTGAGAAATTTAATTCTCTACAAAAATTGTCTCCAACAAAATGTACGTACAACGCACCGTTCAAAAGTTATAGTCAAAAAACTGAAGCAACTTCCAATTTTAGTGAGGAAATTCAGTGAATATTCTGGGATTGCCATCCAAGAGTTGGAAACTTGTAAAGAATTGAAATTGAACAGCGCACGACACCTTGCGGTATCCTCTCGAACTACTATAGTGCAAACTTTTCCCGCTAGAGAGCAGACGACAACAGTCCGCCAAATTTAAAAAAGTGATTACAAACTTGTTGATTAGTTTCTCATTGAATAACTCAATTATTAACAATTAAAAACCAAATTTTAGTCAAAAATGATGAAGTATCTACTATAATAGATTGTTTAGAAGGACATATAGTATTTTATGCGCGAATTTAAAGCATTAGAAGCGCAAAATCATCTTAGAAACAAGTATAATCCGTTTGAAAACTATAATAACTTTGTATAAATAAGTTAACAACTAATTTATATGCTAATTTTAACCATTAAAAGCTCAAAATATATTTAGAAAACTAACAAAACCATCTAGGAACCTGATTTTTTTTTAACTGTAATACTTCTACTGTTTATCAAATAGCTATCAAAGCCCCCATCAAACGAGTTCTTGCAAATACGTTCCTTCTTATAACATCAGGACCAAAACTAAACATATGAATGAAAATATAAATCTAAGTACCCTCAACTGTATGATGCCATTATCAAGTGATTGGAAAAAAATAGTATATTTCGCACCTAGGGCCGAAAATGAGACTTTTCCGGCTCGAAATCGGTTTTCAAGTCCGAGGCCGTAGGCCGAGGACTAGAAAAGATTGAGAGCCGGAAAAACATTTCTGCCCATGGTGAGAACGTTATTTTTCGCCACACAGAAAAATAAACAATATAAATATGAGAATAATTGTTTATTAGGCACTTCCGAAAGCAAAACAGGAAGGTCATAGCTCTAGTAAATCTGAGGTAATCTGAATATCAGGAAATTGTCCAAGTAATTTTATTTTTTATTCTGATTTGTCTAAATAACCTAGTAAAAGATTACGTTCAATTATGTAAGAGGTTGAGTTTATACTTTTTATTCTTCCAAATGACAATAAGATGATATTATTATAAATGTTTTGATTCTTGAATAATAAACACAAATGATGAAAAGTTTTTTGATCAGCTGTTTTAGCACACTTGAAATTTGGCCAATCTGAATGTCAACGTCAACAATGATTGTTGTCGTTGACTTCGGAAGTTTAAGTTAGAAGTTCTATCCTACTCTGAAAATCGAATTTGAATAGTTTATAATCAAGTTTATTATCTTATCTGTATTTTATTCATCCAAATAAAATAATAGTATCTTATAATTATTGCAGAATACTTATTCAATTCTAGAAGCATAAACTGATCCCGTTTCATAAACCATTTTGTAAACACGTTCACATCAAATCAGAATCAGCTGACTTCAAGGTTATTTTACAGCCCTAGGGCCGTAAAACTTTTACCGGCCTGGTCAGAAAACAATCATTTTCGGCCTCCATATGACGCACGAAAACCAGCTCATTACATCCAAGTGGGGCGAAAATAAAATTACATTGCAAGCTTCTTCTAAATAAGAAGTCATTCTTCTAAATAATGTCATTTTATTTACTTCCCAATCATTTGCTAATGACATCATATAGCCAAAACATGTTGTGAGTGAATAATTTTAAAAAGGGTAACTTACTTGAATTTCTATATTATTATTTATATTCAAGAGTAGACCTACAGAAAAAAAGATAAACTGAACATGCAATGGTAATATGATTTAGAAAGTAGCTAGTGCTCTATTACCGTATGTATTATATTTTTTGTATTTATTATATTTGTAGGGCCTGATATTATATCAAGTAGATACCAATTTGTACCAACTATAGTGAGGGTCACGTTATAATGGCAGTGTTTGATTTTCAATGGTATTGCTATCATTGTCTATCATTCAACAAAGCGGATAGCGCTATCTCTTTCTCACTTTGTTCTGTTGGCAGATTGTCTTTTAACAATGTAGAATTGATAATTAATTAACAAAACATTTCAACTTAATTATGAAAATTCATTATGAAATTATTGGAAAATAAGATTTCTTGCTTACTAAAATATAATTGATTATTTTAAACGAGATAGAACAGTTAATATTACCTCCATAAACCTGTATCAGCTACCGTCTATAGAAGGCATTGACAAGACAGAGGTTCGGCAACGTTGTTCTCCACTATATTGAGGTCCACGTTATAATGGCAGTGTTTGATTAGATATGGTATTGCTATCCTTCCACTATATTGAGGTCCACGTTATAATGGCAGTGTTTGATTATCAATGGTATTGCTATCATTGTCTATCATTCAACAAAGCGGATAGCGCAATCTCTTTCTCACTTTGTTCTGTTGGCAGATTGTCTTTTAACAATGTAGAATTAATAATTAATTAACAAAACATTTCAACATAATTATGAAAATTCATTATGAAATTATTGGAAAATAAGATTTCTTGCTTACTAAAATATAATTGATTATTTTAAACGAGATAGAACAGTTAATATTACCTCAATAAACCTGTATCAGCTACCGTCTATAGAAGGCATTGACAAGACAGAGGATCGGCAAAGTTGTTCTGCTATCTTTCTCCACTACCATTATAACGTGGACATCACTATAGCTTTTGTGGGAGCACGGAATTGGGAATATCTGGCACTCATATGTACATGACATTTCCAATTCCGTGCTCCCACAAAAGCTATAAATTAATAGTGAGGTCCACGTTATAATAGTAGTGGATAAAGAAAACAGAACAACGTTGCCGAACCTCTGTCTTGTCAATGCCTTCTATAGACGGTAGCTGATACAGGTTTATGGAGGTAATATCAACTGTTCATTCTTGTTTAAAATATTAAATTATATTTTACGAAGCAAGGAAAATTCTTCAGTAATTTTATAATTAATTTTCTTTATTAAAATGAAATATTTTGTTAATTACTAATTCTACATTGTTTAAAGACGATCTGGCAACAGAGCAAAGCAAGAAAGAGATAGCGCTATCAGATTTGTTGGATGATAGACAAGGATAGCAATACCATATCTAATCAAACACTGCCATTATAACGTGGACCTCAATATAGTGGAAGCTTATATTGTTCCTGTTTGTAGGCTACTAACTGCTGAAAATTGGAATTTCTTGAAGAAAAATGCAGCTTCAATTCAAAAAGATCTTCTAAAATTCTTTAAAAAATGGATACAGCTGCTTTGGTTAGTGTTATAAACGTCCATTACACTCATCAAACGTCCATGCCTACAGGCAGGATTCGAACCATGACCAGGAAGGGTGTAACACCTTAGGGCCAGACCTCATTAAGCGTTTTTCCAGGCGCCAACCCAATCAGCCAATCGGAGAGCTTCCTGCCCTTCCGACTCTAACAACGCATGAAAAACACCTCATATGGTCTGGCCCTTAAGCTGGGATCGTACACAACAGTGAACAGTGAATATTTCTAACGAGTTTTAATTGGACTATTTACATTCAGCACGGCCGAGCGAATATGAATAATCCCATTAGAGCTAATTGGAATTAAAAACACTTATTGAAATGGGCTGCTTTTAAATTAATAACACAAATAAAACTTGTAGCACCCTTTATTTATTAAAAAACTTAAAATAGTTGAACGACTAGTTTCGGTTCTAAAACCATCCTCAGGTTCAGGGTGCTACAAGTTTTATTTGTTTTACTAATTGGAATTATATTTGCACTGTCACTCTTATGTGCGAACCGAGCTTAAGTCCTCTCGGCTAGCCTGACCGGCAATTGTAATGATTGTTTTCAAGGCGAAAAGACAAATTCAAAAATGAATAACTAGAAGTTCTGCGAACAGTAGACCTCGCTCATGAATACAACTTTCAATCTAATGAGAAGGGCCAGTACAGTAAGTACAGTAATTGTGAAGATTTAGCCATGTCATCTATTATTTTCTCCATTGAAAGTGCTAGAGACAGTTTGCAGGGAAACCGAACTTATCAAGGAGGTACCTTTATATCGTCTCCATATTTACAATATAATTCTAACGAGTTTTAATTGGACTATTCACATTCAGCACGGCCGAGCGAATATGAATAATCCCATTAGATCTAATTGGAATTATATTTTCATTTCATTGGTGAGTGCTCGGCTAGCAATTATTTGTAATGATTGTTTTTAAGGCGAAAAGACAAAATTTAAATTTGAAAAAGTGAATAATTACCCTGGAGTCTCCTTCATTGATGGGTGTAGTTATCTGTTTCACCACAAGAACTGTATTGTCGGTACGTCTTCTGCATAATTGAACAAGTCTGAAAAGTGACAAAATAATTTTATTAATTGGAATGAACGATCCAAAATAACCATACAGAAAGATATCAACTATCAATAATTATTCAAGTCAATTTTATATTTATTTGAGTCAATTTTAACAAAACATTTGTATGATAATATTGATATTTTTATTGGTGGGGCGTCCCAGAAGATCCCATTACTTATAGTGCATTCACGTTATAAAGTGGGTGGTGCTTGTAGGACGACAGGCTTGCCAATTCTCTGTTACCACCTTACCACCGTCTTCTATTATTATAGTCGATAGCTGTAATAAATTCAAGATATTCCGGTATATCTGATACTAGTAGTTCTGTGAACAGTAGACCTCACGTAGTATTCTCTCTCATCCACAAGTACCTGAACTATAAACCTTATGGAAGTACAGCAATAGACTGGCTTCTCCACACATCTGTGTAATCACTTGTCAGCTGATTTATGATGAATAATTCCAAGTCTGAGTTTTACTCTAATATTGGCGTATGAAGGAGGCTCCTTTTTCCTTTTATATTATCCTTGAAATGCAAATTTTCCAAAAACCTTGTATATACGTCGACGCGCAATTAGAAAAGAAACATTCCTGTCAAATTTCGTGAAAATCTATTACCGCGATTCGCCGTAAATGCGCAACATATAAACATTTAAACGTTAAGAGAAATTTGAAGCCGTCGAATTGAATATTAGACCTCACTTCGCTCGGTCAATAATACCTTCTGAGCTTCATCCATGACCAACAATAATTGTGGGCGTCATAAAACGCAGTACACGTCAATCAAAACAGAACAGAACTATTGAGATGACAGTGATCCAGACCTTTTTCTATAGTGAGGTCCACGTTATAATGACAGTGGAGAAAGATAGAACAACGTTGCCGAACCTCTGTCTTGTTAATGCCTTCTATAGACGCTAGCTGATACAGGTTTATTGATGTAATATTAATTGTTCATTCTCGTTTAAAATAATCAATTATATTTCATTAAGCAAGAAATTATATTTTCCAATAGTTTAATAATGAATATTCATAACTAAGATTGAATATTTTGTTAATTAATGATTAATTCTACATTGTTAAAAGACGATCTGGCAACAGAGCAAAGCGAGGGAGAGATAGCGCTATCCGCTTTGTTGAATGATAGAACAGGATAGCAATACCATTGCTAATCAAACACTGCCATTATAACGTGGACCTCACTATAGTAACTATTCTTCCTAAAGCTTTGTGATGCTGGTACTCACAATGTGACTTGTGATGCTCATAATGGTGGGCCATCTTGAAAAACATGCAAAAATATCTATCTTCAATTGTTTTTTATGTTTGACTAAGTGAACAAACGTTAATAAGTGTTATTTTGAACGAGAGTGAACAGTTAATATTCAATAAATCTGTCTCAGCTACCATCTATAAAAGGCATTGACAAGACAGACAGAGGCGGCCCTACATAAAGGCGAACAAGGCGGCGCCTGGTGCCCCGCGCTTTTCTGGGGCCCCACGCAGAAAAAAAATTAAGAAGGAATTTTAAAATTTAATATTTCAATTTAAAATATCCTATATAATCGGCAGAACTTCGATCCTATGTAAAACTAATTTCCAGATTATGATTATTGCTTTCTCAAACGCACTTGGAGTGGGTGGGCATTAACTATTAGCAGCTAGGCTAATTGTAGTTTCGGCTAATGTATGGTTTGTATGTTTTTTAGAACGTTACAAAGGCTTTATACATTGTTTTCTGCTTCATCTAATAGATGGAGTATTCTAAAAAACAAAACAAATATTACCCTTAATTTGAAGCCTCTATCAGAAACTAGAATGTAGATTAGAAAGTGTTAAAGCTTTTCGTTATCAACTAAAAGAGATTGCTGGGTGTTTAGAAGAACTTTCAGATTCTACTAATGTTTCGGCTACTGCCAGCGAATGTAATACACTCACAAATGAAACTCGTTCGTATGATTTCATACTTTCATTAATTATTTGGTACGATTTGTTGGTAAAAATTCAGTTTATCAGAAAAATGTGGCAAAGAGCTGACATGGACCTAGGATCAGCAATAAATCACTTCGATAAGTTTCTATCTTGGTTGGCTGAGAACAGAAATAATGGCCTAGTCTCTGCAATGGTCAGTGCAAATGAGATTGCTAAAGAACTTAGTATATCAAAAGAGTTCAAGAAAATTAGACATAGAAAAACGAAATCCAGCTTTTCTTATGAAGGAGAAGATGATATAAGTTCAAATGCAGATGACCTTTTAAGAACAGATTTTTTCTATATTCTCATTGATAAAATTACTGAAAGCTCTGAGTTAAAATTTATTGAGCTTAAAAAGTATGAAGAGAGATTTGGGTATCTCTATAGACTTAATTCATTGAAGGACAAATCTTATAGAGATTTTAAGTTTCTGTAAACAACTTCAAGAGACGCTAACACTTAAGACAGAAACTACATCTAACTCCGACATTGACGGAGAAGAACTATGTGAAGTATTGAAAATGTACTGCCGAACCATACCTGTGGACTTGAAAATTAGTGAAGCAGTTAAATTACTGATTGAGAAAAACTTAATCGATGTATATCCTAATACATATGTTGCTCTGCGAATGATGATAATAAATTTATAGTACAAACTTATTTCATGTTAATTGAATCAGCACTTTATCCAAGTGAATAGTTGACAATTATTTATTACAGAGTTGACAAACAGATTAACAGACAGTGGAAAGAAAAGTTGAAAATCTTCATGAATTGACGATACCTGGCGGTAACCTTTCGAACTACAAAGTACACTTAGGTACAGGTAGTACAGATTTACCCCGCTAGAGTGCAGACAACTGCAGTTCGCCTGATTTTGAAAGTTGGTTTCAAATTTAGTTGTTAATTTTCTCATTGAATATAGTCCGAGGCACTCCGTGGTCATTTTTGGGTAACAGCCGTGGAAGATGTCTCAATTTCTTCGTTACGTCTAGCATAATAAGGGTCGTGATGATGATGTTACACGAAATCACAGGCAAACACCTCGAAAAAAAGATGGCAGCCAAATTTTTTAAGGTTTTGTTATATCGCTTGTATTTTAATAACCGTTAAAGATATTAAACCGAATTTAAACGAAAATATTATAAAACTCTTCCTCTACCAGTTTTGTTCAGTAAAATTTCCCTCTAAAAGGCATATTTTATTAGTTATAACCTTCAAAAGCCCAAAACAAGTTTTTTTCGAAATTTTTTCAAACCTCTTTCTATTGTAACTTTTTTTGTGAAAGGAATACAGAGACATTCTGAATCTATGAAATTTAGATCGTTTCCTCATCTCTAAAACGATATATCTAAATGCGCTGTACGTCAAAAAATGTGTTCTCTAGCGCCCTCCAAAGAAAACCCTGCATGATCTCTGGTGCGTTATTCCATACACATGAGGTAACAAGCTAGAACTATAAAATCGATTTTTCATTACTACTTCAAGATAGAGACTTTCAAATGGCCTAAATCTCTTCGTTACAACAAGCCGAATAATAATATTGTTGATTGAAACAACGAAAATATTCTACATCATTAAAAAATTCAAGATAGACATTAAGTTATTGACAGAAATTTTTATATCGCTTGCTATTCAGTTATAGCATAGAGAAACGATTGCATTTAGTAGATATCCCATGGTATAGGGCGTTTATGTCGCAACTTTTACTGCTATCTCAAGCTGATAGTCCACGTAGTTCTTTCCTGTGAAGCTTTATGACGCTGGTAGTCTCTCAAATTGTAAGTAATCGACAGTAATCGGCTTGAGATAACAGTAAAAGTTGCGACATAAATTCCCTATACCATGGGATATCTACTTATGCTATAGTTTCTCTATGGTTATAGTGAGAGATATCGGATTGATTTTATCACCAAAGTGTTCAGAATTAATCAAACTATAATATTCGAGAGAATCGCCTCATTTGTAGTACTCTTTTCATGATTAATTAAACTTCAAAAACTTGAAACTTACATTTTTCGGGGACAATATTTTACTTTCCACCCTGTAAATTTATTCGTAGTAGACATAATATACGAGTATTATTGGCACAGTGTTATAAAATATTTCCAAAGCTTCAAAATGACATCTGATTGAAGGCTGTAAGTCCATATTCCACGGCTGGAGCGTCATCGGAAAAAGAGAGAGAAGTACTGTTTGCAGAGGAAAACGCGCTTTTCCACAATATGCCAAACCTAACAATTAGAAAAGCGTGTAACTGATGACTCCTTGAAGGTAAATACTTGGAAATGGAATCAATCACTTTGTAATGAAGTGTAGAAAGAGAATATCTATGATGGCAATTTCAAAAATATTTGTCATCATAGGAAAGTTCCAAGATGACGGTCATCATCCACAGGTACTTTTTTGAAATGTCAGTGATGGCCGCCACCTTGGATATTTCTATGATGAAAAATATGTTTGAGATTGCTATCATAGATATTCTCACTCATTAAGCACCGTGGTTGGGGGTGAGAACTTCTGATATGATTATCTCCTTACTACCTTAACCAGACCTGCGATGTCAAAAAACGGCTTCCAAAGTTTTCCCTCTGTAATCCTTCATTGACTGAACTATTAATAATTGATTATCAATTCCTGAACTCAAGTTTTTGATCATGAAGTATTGTTGTGAGAGACACATTGGCCCGGTTGCTCAAAAGCCGGTTTAATAAAGCCGTGATTTATTTTAGGAGAGCCAATCAGAGAAGGTCTTTTTGATAAGACGGCTTCTCTGATTGTTTCCCGTGGAATTAATCACGATTATAATTTAACCGGCTTTTGTACAACCGGCACAATGTAGCATATAAGGAGCAAACTCCACGAGAATAATTTCACTTATTCATATAAAAATCAAGCAGATGAGCAAATTAGCAATATTTTTACCAAAATGATTTCTGATAGTTTGTATAAAACATTACCGTAATGAAATACACAATGATTCATCAAACTATACCTGTCCAACCTCCCATCAGATATTCTCCTTCTCTTTCTGTTCTCATACTTTCCACCCTTTTCTTCCACATCCTTATCTTCTTCTTTTGCTAAACCCTCTCTGCTTCCTCTTTTCTCTTCCATTCTTCTACCATACTACAGGCTAAATCATTTTTACTATTCTTCTCCATAAACAAGCCACAGCCACTTCCATTAACTTCTCATCCATTTTCTCCTTCTCTTCCTCTCCTTTCTTATCTTCCAACTCGCTATTCTCATTTTCTTCTTATAAATCTCCCTCTCTATTTTCTTCCTCTTCCTTTTATCCAAACCCTTCCCCAATTTTTCCTCGCATTCTCTTCTAGCTTCCCAAAATTATATTCTTATTCTTCTCCTTCTCATCATCTACTCGTTGTAGGCTAATCCGTTTTGATCTTCTACCTCATTATCTGTTTCTGCTTCTCTCTCTTATTCTTTTTCTTCTTCTTCGCCATTCATCCTTTTCCCCTTCCATTCTTCCTCACCTTCTTCTCATTTACTCCCTATCATCCTTCATCTATCAGAGACAAACACTAAAATAGTAGTATTCTTTCCTCTATGATCTTATCAAGTACCTTGCCTTCTTTCTCTTCTTCTTTTTCTGCCTCTTCATCTTCTTTTACTTCCTCTTCTTCATCATCATCATCATCATCTTCTTCTTCTTCTTCTTCTCCTTCTATTCCTCTCCACCTTCAACCACCTGCTCCACTCCTTCCTCCTCATCTTCTCCCTCACCTGGAAGAGAGGGCCGGCAGCGCCCCAACTTCACCCGTCCATCTATCCATTTTATTTATCCATCCATCTATCTATCTGACCTCTTTATCAATCTATCTTTCTTCTCCTATTCTCTCTTCCACCCATTGTCATGACCCATTCAGCCCCCTCAGCCCCCCCCCCCCCCGGGGGCCCCTAAATGTTGTTTTTCTCCTCATACGGGGGTCGTCGACCGCGCTCGCATTCGCGCTGTCCTTATCTCGCCGACCGTGAGAAAGCGCTTCGATCGATGACGTCATCATTCGGCACCGTACGCCGCTAGCGACAGCACACCTGGGAGCAGCACAGCCAGACTCCAAGTTCTGCTTTGAGCTTTGAGCCAGAGTTTAGTTTCTCTTTTGTAGTCAACCGTTCGCGATCTCCTCTCTCTCTCTCACCTACTCTCTCTTTCCCTCACTCTCACGGAGTTTGTTGACAGTTGTGGGAGACCTGAGTGAGTGTCAGAATTTTGAAAATTGTGTGGTCGGGGGTGGTTTTTGGAGCTGCCCTTCCTCGAAAAGTGTGTCTTTTGGGTCCATGTGCTCTTCAGGAGCAAGTCGACGACCCTTGACGCGTGTGTGCGTGCGTGAGTGAGTGTTTACTAGCTGTGTGCGTGAGCGAATCCCGTTTTAGTTGTCCAGCTGGTCACTAGGAATTCCTTCCTCGATCCTACCGGTAATTACGTCAATTAATTACTAGACAATTAAGTTGAATACATTAAAAATTGCACAAACTAAGCACATGCATTGTATGCAAAGTATTGGCAAATTAAAGGCTTTACAATTAAAATTGAAAGGCCTGTATTAAAAATGAAACACTGTAAACTCTACTTTGAACATTTTATTGGGAAAAAATTTAGAAACAGAAGAAGTTTTGGACAAGCGCATGTTTTTGCATTTCAATATTGTGATTGTTTATCCAATAAATGAAAAAAAATGTTGGATTTGTTGGACCATCAACAGAGTTCAAAGTGAACAAATATTTTTTATACAATTTTAAAGAATGAAAACACAAGCTTTCATTATAAATTCGTGATACTTTGAAGTAAGGAGTCTATGAAGAGTTCTCAAGTATTTAATTCTTAGTCATAATATAGTCCTCCTATAGTGTTATAATGGCATGAGAGAAAGATAAGAGAAAAACGTTGCCGATCCTCAGTCTTTTTAATGCCTTCTACAGACGGTTGCTGATACAGGTTTATTGATGTAATATTAACTGTTCATTCTCGTTTAAAATAATCAATCATATTTTATTAAGCAAGAAATTATATTTTTCAATAATTTCATAATTAAGATGAAATATTTTGTTAATTAATTAACAATTCTACTTATTTAAAAGACGATCTGGCAACACAGCAAAGCGAGAAAGAGTTAGCGCTATCCGCTTTATTGAATGATAGACAAGGATAGCAATATCAAACATTGCCATCATAACGTGGACCTCACTTTAAACAATATTCTTGTGTTAGCATCATGGACAAGTATCACAGATAATACAGTATCAGTATTTTCAAAGAATACTAAAATTGACTGTAGGATAACCAAATAATATGATGAAATATTTTTATAATATTATTTTATATATTTCTCATTAACCATCAGGTAACCAGTGCTCCGCAAAGGTCAATTTAAAACTTGACAAACTGAAAACTTGACATACTGAAATGTTGAAGAATTTAAAATAGGCCCATAACCACCCTCGGTGAATTAAGATTGTATATAGAAAATTTAAAGTAAATCAGTGCAGTAGTTCAGACGTGATGATGCGTCAAACATAATTTTCATATCACATTCGTGTTCTTAAGCCAGTTCTTTCCTTCATTATAGTATAGATTACAAAGATATACATAGGTGGAAGCATTAGATGTGGAGGGAGAAATGTAAAAGGAGAGAGAGAGAGTGAGTGAAGAGTGTGTAGTAGAGCATATGGCGAGATTGTTTGATTGATTGAGTACTTTATTTATGTAGATTACAATATATACTGGCTTATACACTTATATACAATAGCTTACAATACAGCAGAATTATAGATGAATTTACATAATATAGACTAACAAAATAATTATTGAACTGTATATGATATGAAAAAGCAATTTGTAATATAATAACTATAGATAATCTACATAAATTAGCGGAGCTTTGGACATATCAATGTCCATTCTTCGCAAAGAATATTAAAAATATCCTCCCCCACTAACTCTCTACCAAAAGAGAGAGAGTGAGATCATTTTTTAGGATAATTATTGAAGTCAGAGGGTAAAAAGGATTATACATAGATATACAGATGATTACAAATGGATATACATAGGTGGAAGCAAGTGATCAAAAGAGGTAGATGAAAATAGCGAGAGAGAAGTGTGTAAGAGAGAGATAAATATCGAGAGTTCTTTATTTATGTATGTTACAATATGTAGGCTACTGGCTCATACACTATTTTACATCAAATGACGGTATTGCTAATTATTCAACGAATTTTACAAAGCATAAAACATTAATCAATGAGAATAAATATTGAATGCAATTAGAATAACGATAACACAATATATGTGTAACAATAACACATAAATCGGCAGTATTTTAACAAATAATTGTCGATTCTCTGAAAGGATATAAAATAATAACCTTCTTATCAATACTCGACCGGGATAGAGAGAGAAGATTTTTAGGAGAATTTTTGAAGTCAGAGTATAGAAACATAGATACATAGAAACATAAAGTTAGATACATAGAAATACAGATGATTGAAAAGATATACATAGGTGGAAGCATGAGATGAGAAGAAAGAAATATAAAAGGAGAGGGAGAAGATGGTGTAAGAGAGAGAAAGAGAGAAAGAAGGTGATGAATTTTAGGATTATTATTGAAGTCAGAGGGTAGAATGGATTATACATAGATATACACATAATTACAAAGAGATGTTGAAACAAGACATCAAAAGAGAAACATAAAAATAGAGAGAGAATATAGAGAATAAGTGTGTGTGTAAGAGATCGAGAGAGAGAGAGACTCCTCTATCATCTTTCATTCATCTTTTTCTCCCATTCTACTCATCTATCAAGAGTCTTTGTAGCCGATTGGCGCCAATACATTCTTCTATGACTATTTTTGAGTTATAAATTTAGAAGCAATTCAAACTACTGGTGAGAATGTGTGGTACGTGAAGTCTATAATATGTTTCCATGCAAGACAACCAATTTCGGACTATGTGTAACCTTATCTAAATTTGGGAGAGGAATAGCACAAGGTTACATTATTTTTTCTTTCCCTATCAATTTGATGATATACTTATTGTATGAATCAATAAAGAAAATGTTGATACAAAGGAATGCTCACATTCTGATTACAAATTTGGATCTTTTGTATTACCGTAGAGAAACAATAGCGTAAGTAGATATCCCATGGTATAGAGCGTTTATGTCGCAACTTTTACTGTTATCTCAAGCCGATTACTGTTGATTATTGTCGAATTTTACTGTTTTGTTGGGGTTAGAGTGTATGAACGGCACAATATGAGTGACAACCAGTGTCACACAGCTTCACGGGAAAGAATTACATGAACTATCGGCTTGAGATAACAGTAAAAGTTGCGACATAAACGCCCTATACCATGGGATATCTACTTATGCTATTGTTTCTCTATGGTATTACCCACTGAGATTTAGTAGGTGATTCAACGTATAATAACGTAGTTTAATTATTTATTCATTATTTATTTGTTTAATTATTTATTTGTTGATCAAAATCGAAACAGTAATCAAAACTGAAGTAACCTTAGTCATCTATGGTGAGGTCCACGACGTTATAATGGCAGATTCGATTAACATTGGTGTTGTTGTCTATCTTGTCTATCATTCTTGGGACTATAGCAAGAAAGGCACAGTAGTTGAAATGGTATAGGTAGAGGATACTAAGGTAGAAAAAGAGAAAAAAGAAGAAGAGGAGGGAGAAGAAGAAGAAGAAGATGATGAAGAAGAAGAAGATGATGAAGAAGAAGAAGAAGAAGAAGAAGAAGAAGAAAGGGAAGGAGAGAAAAAGAGAGAGGAGAAGAAGAAGAAGAAGAAGAAGAAGAAGAAGAAAGGGAAGGGGAGAAAAAGAGAGAGGAGAAGAAGAAGAAGAAGAAGAAGGAGAAGGGGAGAAGGAGGGAAAGAAGAGGAATAAGAAAAAGAAGAAGAGGAGGGAGAAGAAGAAGAAGTGAAGAAGAAGGAATAGAGGAGAAGGAGGAAAGAAGGAGAAGAAGGAGGAGAAGAAGAAGAAGGGGAAGGGGAGATAAAGAGAGAGAAGAAGAAGAGGAGGGAGAAGAAGAAGAAGTGAAGAAGAAGGAATAGAGGAGAAGGAGGAAAGAAGGAGAAGAAGGAGGAGAAGAAGAAGAAGGAGAGGAAGAAGGAGAAGAGGAGAAGGAGGGAAAGAAGAGGAATAAGAAAAAGAAGAAGAAGAAGAGAAAGAAAAATAAATCAGAAATAGAATGGAAGATAATGAGAAAACAGTTAGGTGGAGCGTGTCCTCAGAGAATTCGTTTTGGCAACGCATTTTCGACAGATGCGATTTTTCACTAGTATACCATCCCTGACACCTTAAAACAACTACTGATCTTCTTCTTCTTCTCCTCCTCCTCCTCCTCCTCCTTCTTCTTCTTCTTCTTCTTTTCTTCTTCTTCTTCTCCTTCTTCTCCTTCTTCTCATCCAAAGTAGAACACTAGAACACCTTTCGATAGACCATGACTGTTCGATGTTTGACCTCTCTATGTGCGCCAGGTGTGGAACCTTACTATTTGAAGTAGAACCATGCTCTAAATCCAGAATTATTTTGTTTTGCTTTGTAAGCAAAAATAGTACAGTAGTTGTATCTGGAATAATAATCTGGAATAATTCATTGATCAGGAGTATAAAAATAATCTTTTCATTTATTTTTAATAGGACAGAGGACAGTAATTGGCTGTCTGGTACTTGGAAAAAAATAGGTTAATATATTAGAATTTATTTTGCTCTAGCAATTAAGACAAATTTCCATCTTCATATTATGTATTTGTTGGGGAATACAGTGAGAAATAGAGTAATAATTGATAACATCTGTGTATTCTCCTCATAATTGAACTCAAAATAGAGTTCTTTGATGTAAGCAAGTATAAATAATGTGAAATATTTCTTCTATGTTTAGCTTTGAAGCATCTAAATTTGAAAATCTACTTTGTTAATCTACTTGAGGACTGAAAATGTTGTGAATTGAAGAATGTCTAAATTTGGGAGAGGAATAGCACAAGGTTACCTTATTTTCCTTAATATTTACCGACATTATCAACTATAATTTGCTCTCTTTTTTACAGGAAAACAATGAGACAGACATGACTCATCCCTCCAAAGATAGTCAATGATAGGGACGAACATAAGTGAATGGTGATTGAGTGTGAAGGGGATAATTTTGGGGCACTTTGGGGGGTGAACGAGGGCTGTTACGGGACGGGGAGGATGCGGGGGCAAGTGAGTGGAGAGCAGAGTGAGAGCGACACACTCACACAACTATGCCTTCTTGCTCTCGCACGCGCAAGCACGCCCAAGATACGCCTATCACTACATACGTCTCTCATGTAAGTACACCCCATTCAATATTTAATCTACAATATTATTCAAATAAATACTTTATTAATACATTCTTCAAACAATATTAGTATGGATAGAGAAGGTCAACGTTATAATAGCAGTGAAGAAGAACAACATTGCCGATCCTCTGTCTTGTCAATGCCTTCTAAAGACGGTAGCTGATACAGGTTTATTGATGTAATATTGAGGGCTCATTCTCGTTTATTATATATCTCTTTTCTGTTGTGATTAAATATTTCAAAAAGGGTACTAAGATTTTTATTTTTATTTTTATTTCGTATATTATATTTTTCAAAAAATCCATAATGAATTTTCATAATTAAGATGAGATATTTTGTTAATTTATGATTAATCCAACATTATTAATAGACGATATGGCAACAGAGCAAAGCGAGAAAAAGATAGCGCTATCCGCTTTGTAGGATGATAGACAAGGATAGCAATACCTTTGCTAATCAAACACTGCCATTATAACGTGGACCTCCCTATACATAATGATATTGATGATGAACCTTTTGAGGCTATAAATAATTTTATCTTCTCTATAGTTCACGTTAACTTGAATTAATAAAATTAGATAACAATGCCCTCAAGCAAGTGAACAAATTTAAATACTTGGGTAGTATTATTTCTGAAGAAGGAAGGGACAGAGATGATATAAAACATCGTATAAGAGAAGCAATGGCTATTTTCATCAGTAAGCAGCATGTCCTTTCCTCAAGTAGTTTTAAATTAGAAAAAGATTAATAACAAGCTGCATTTGGAGTATTGCACTCTATGGCTCAGAAACTTGGACTATTGGTAAGGCAGAAGAAAGCGCACGAAATGCCTTTGAAATATGGTGTTGGAGACGGATGCTCAAGTTTGAATGGACTCAGCAAGTATGAGCAAGTATTTCAAAGGGTTGAGGAAAAGCGATCTCTTTTGCGTATTATTGACCGAGCGACGTGAGGTCTAAGATTCAAGTCGACTGTTTGGCATTTCTCTTAATGTTTAAATGTTTATATGTTTTTATGTTGCGCATCCATGTCATGTCAACGAATCAGATTATGTTGATCAAATCGATTAAATTGTCTAGCTAGATAAAATTTCTCGCTGATTGATTATTTATTTATTTACTTATTAATTTATTCCATTGACAATTACAAATCATAATTATAATAAATATAATATGATTGGGAGAAGACAACAGGCATAGCCGAAAACTGTCTTCTCCCAAATTTTTACAAATAAAAGTTTCGAAAAAGAATAAGGTTAAGATTTCACTTTCACTTCAAAAAGTCCAATTTCCACTTCAAAACTAATGACTAAACTAAAAAATTTGAATTTTGATATTTAAAAACTGATTAAAAACAAAAATATTTCACTCAAATCTTTACAAATTGGAATTTTTTGAGTAATTTTGCATAATTTTGAGCCAGAATTTATGATTACACAGCTGGAAATAATTCAGTCTCTCTCCCACACAGGCACACGCATCTTCTGTTATCGAGAGACGACGAAATTATCTTCTGTTTTCCAAGGATGAATTATCCTTTTAATGTCCTTCAGCGAGTTATCCAAGGGGTGAGACCTAGTGCAATCGAATCTTCATATCATAAACCTACTTTGTTCCAAATTTCATGAAAATCGTTAGAGCCGATTATAATTAAATGGATATAAAAATAACCAGATAAATACAGAAATTGCTCGCTTAATTGACCGAGCGAAGTGAGGTCTAAGATTCAAGTCGACGGTTTGGCAATTTCTCTTAATGTTTAAATGTTTGAATGTTTAAATGTTTTTTTGTTGCGCATTTGCGGCAAAACGCGGTAATAGATTTCCATGAAATTTGACAGGTATGATCCTTTTTTAATTGCGCGTCGACGTATATACAAGGTTTTTGGAAATTTTGCATTTGAAGGATAATATAAAAGGAAAAACGAGCCTAATATTCATACGCTAATATTAGAGTAAAAATCAGACTATAGAATTATTCATCATAAATCAGCTGACAAGTGATTACACAGATGTGTGGAGAAGCCAGTCTATTGCTGTATTCCCATAAGGTCTATAGTTTCAATCAGGTACTTGTGGATGAGAATACTGCGTGAGGTCTACTGTTCACAGAACTACTAGTAAAGGACAGGCGGCATTCTTGGCTTGGCCATGTATTTACACAAAACGAATTCACGTTGGAAGGTATATTAATTGGACAAAGGGCTCGTGTAAGACCCCGGCTACAATATGTGAAGCAAGTTAGCAAAGATCTAGGGGTCCAGAGCTACATCCAACTGCAAAGTACAAAAAAAAAAATAATAAATTCGTATGGCTTTTGTTGGTGGGGAGTTCCTTGCGGGAATGTTCCACCGCCTGAATATATAATTTAAGCCGTCAATGGGCCTTACGACTGTCATACTTCAGCCGGGACCGACAGTTTAACGTGCCCATCCGATAACACGGGAGTGATCTGTTTAAAAAACTTTTGGCTCTCAGTGGGGTTTGAACCCGGGATCTCTATGCTGCTACGCAAGCACTCTATCCACTAGACCACGGATCACTCAAAGTACAGCCTGCTCTGGACAGAATGATATGGAAAGCTGCATGACAATCAAATGATTGAAGCAGCTAATGAAGTCAATGGATATGATAGGACCACAGAGTTGCCAATTCTCTGTTACCGACGCCTTCTATCTACTATTGCTGAGATTCAAGTTATTCCGGTATTTCTCATGTAATATCAGTTCTTTATTCCTGCTAATAATGATCAATTCTATATCAAAATTCTAAATACAGTAGTTTTGAATGTATAAAATAAAAAAAAAATATATCCCTAAAAAACTCTCTTGGTTAGTTGTTGAGGGAATACAGGATGAAGTTTGTTTTTTGGTCCTTCAAAATTATTTCTTAAAACCGTGAATTTTTCCTATGTTAGTGATAATAACGTGAAATTTCCCTCCTATGTTTGGTTTGAAGCATCTAAATTTGAAAATCTACTTTGTGAAAATACTTGAGGACTGAAATTTTGTGAAGTGAACAACTACAAGATTCAACCTATTTCGGACTATGTGTAATCTTATCTAAATTTTGGAGAGGAATAGCACAAGGTTACCTTATTTTTTCTCTCCCTATCATTTTTGATGATGTACTTATTGTATGAATCAATAGAGAATAAAGAATACAGATCAAATTTTTGGTTACCACGAACTGAGAAATAATTGAGAATTCTATTCAAGGAATAAAGGAAGAAGGATCCAGTATATAATCCTTCGTTCCGACTCGTTATCCTTGACTGAATTCCCTCTAGGATAAAACAATGCAATCTTCACTAAGTGTGAAAAATGCATCCTGCATAATTTCAATTATTACGCATCAAAATGTTTGATCTTGAAAATAAATTCAGTTCCCATTAATGATTATCTGTTACCAGTCACAATGGGAATTAGGATTTCCTGATTTCTATAAATTTAATAAGAAAAAAATGTATTATTCACTCTTTTTATTTCTATTTTGAAATCAACTATAGTGAGGTCCACGTTATAATGGATTAACAGAAAGTTCTATCCTTTTCTAGCTCCGCAACGTTGCCAAAACCATTTTTAACAATGTGAAAATGTAATTAATCAAGGCAACCAAACGGCAACGCTGTATCCCTATCTTAATCCACTGCCATTATAACGTGGACCTCACTATAAAATAGTGATTGATTATATATACAATAAGTATATCATCAGAATGATAGGGAGAGAATAAATTTATTGTTTGTTTGCCTTGATTAATTACATTTCCACATTGTTAAAAATGGTTTTGGCAACGTTGCGGAACGTAATAAGGTAATAATAAGGTAACCTTGTGCTATTCCTCTCCCAATTTTAGGTAAGGTTACACATAGTACGAAATAGGTTGAGTCTTGTAGTTGTTCACTCTCAAAAAACAGTCCCTAATTATTTGCACAAAGTGGGATAAAACTGATTCTTTCGAATAGTTTTTTCAACTAGATTTTTTCCAACAGACGTCCTGGTTATTAGCTTGCTAATCTATGAATGAAGTGGCCATATTTCGTAACATAGTAAGAGGCCAGTATTACCAGTAGCCTATTACTTCAGATAACACACTATTGCAACTGCTTATCACTAAGAGGTTGTCGAACTCTGAAAATCATCGTATTTTTTCAGAACATTGTACTCTATCCAACAAAACATAACATACGTGTTTGTATCTATAGTGAGCTTATAATGGCAGTGGTTGATTAGCATTGATGTTGTTATCCTTGTCTGTCATTCAACAAAGCGGATAGCGCTATCTCTTTCTCGCTTTGCTCTGATGCCAGATCATCTTCTAACAATGTAGAATTAATATTTAATTAACAAAATATTTAATCTCAATTATGAAAACGCATTTTGAAATTATTGAAAAGTTCAATTTCTCGCTCAATAAAATACCATTGATTTTGAAGAAGAAGAAGAAAAGAAGAAGACCACAAGATTGGTTTGCAAAAGTGAATAGGTGGAAAGACGATGTGAATAAAGAGGAAGATTAGAAGGAAGGAAGGAAGG